>NW_004797626.1:407055-431554 GCF_000002075.1 Aplysia californica | reverse complement strand
ATTAGGTCAGGGGGGCAAGCCCCCCTGAAACCCCCCTACTCTTGGGGCCAAAACCGGCGAATAACAAATGCGGGGTGGGAACTACCGGCGAAAAAGCGCCTACTTTTGCAGGGTTTCAGGGCAGGGGGGCATGCCCCTCATTATAATTTGATGTTTTGCGGTTGTTAGGTTTGATATCTTAGCTCACCGCGCATCAAACGTGTAGATCTAGATATCTAGATGTAGATCTAGATGTAGATCTAATCTAGATCTAGATCTCGGCTCAAATAAGAGGGGTGGGAACTGCCAAAAAAGCACTGTAGATTCTACTCTGACTCTACTCAGACTCAGTCTACTGTGTGTTGATGAACAGTGAACAGTGCCGGTATGGATGGCTTACTAACTTGTAGCAACTCCTGTGCATTTGCAAGTGCTATCTGCTGCTTCACTTGACTCATCAGCTGGTCCCTTGTAGCAGAGTCCATCTTTCCTCCGGGTGGTGGTGAAGAAAAATCCATGTTTCAAACTATTGTTATTATTGTTTTGTGTCCTGACCTTCTGCACATGTGATGAAACACATTCACAGCAGAGAAAATGAAAGCAGCGGACGGACAGATACGTTTTGCCAACAACCGCAGCCTTTACTTGCCAATTTGCAACTTTCATAAGGTTCAGATCTCCTTACCCGATATGGTCCCTTTTTTGTTTTTGTTTTATTTTTTTATTAGCAAACGTAGACAGGTTTAACTAAGACCTTGATTTTTTTAAAATAAAAAAGAAGTTCATACAGAATTCATTTCATCAACTAAAAATCAATGTGAAGAGAAACAAAAGACCAATCAGACATTATATTTACAGAATATTAAAATTATATACCGGAAAAAATCCAGATAGTTAAAAAGTGTGCCGTCGTCGAGGCAAATGAACGAATAAATTGAAAACTGTGGATGTGAAAAGAACGACTTTAGATTTTTATTGAGTTGGTCTTCATGCCATGCAATCCGGGTTTAGATGTGAGGGGGGTTCTGTGATACCTACTAACATGCACATAGCTATGTATGCACATAGCAAACAGATTTTAGAGTCTCGAATTTTTTGTTATACATGACAATATAGGCCTGTTGTTTGTAGGCCTTTATTGTTTGTAGGCCTATTCTTTAAAACACAAACTTTGCGAAATTCCTTCTTAGCGAAAAGCGTTCCGCGTCCCACTGATTTTGCTTTCGGGATAGGCTGTAGTTTAAATTCAATCTTCTTATTGATCAACGAGAAACGATGAAGAGAAGAAAAAATATCAAGCCTTCAAACAAATATATTACTTGCTCGAAAAAAAAAAAGAAACACATAACATTTTTGACAGGCAAGAATTTAACTTGAGTGCATGCATGAACATTTATAGCAGGTGAAATTTCAAGTTTTTCATCCCTTGTCACTTTCCCAATCGGTTGTTGGAAGACGGTCTTGAATCATCAGCTCCATTCCATGTACGTCTTTTGTCCCACCGGTTATAATATTCTCATGAAACGTGCCTGGCTGTTAGTATGTGGTGTTCGTGTGTGTTAAGAGTGAGAGAGAAAGAGAAAGAGAGAGAGAGAGAGAGAGAGAGAGAGAGAGAGAGAGAGAGAGAGAGAGAGGGGGGGGGGGGGGATATACTATTGCGCTGACTCACCTGAACTTGCAGCCCAAACTTTGAGATTTTAAAAATAAAATTATGAAGGGAAAGAAAGTACGCTAGGCGAGGTCCGTTTATTGAGACTCAAACACACAACGCATTGAAAACGGAATTACAGGACTGACTTATTCTTTTTTTATAGACCTAATCTAATCCACACTTTTCTGGGAGTTTTGAGCTTCCCTTCCCACAAGCTGATTAACTCATTATTTAAAAAAAATACTTTTAAAAAAACACAGACATGCAAGAGTCAACCCACTAAGACTTGATGGTCGCCACGATGTTTCTTTTCTACTTGCCTTGTATTTCTTTTTTTTAAAATTATAGTAAGCGTTTTACGGCACTTGCATCACAATAAGGTTACATAAGTCCACAAGATCAGAGATGTTACAACAGAGAGTAACACTAACAGAAAAAAGAAAGGAAAAATAAGGATAGTTGTTTGATAGAAATGAAGGAGCAATTTAAACTACACCAGATCTTAGGACCCCTTTCCATACACAGATTACGACATGATGTAGTTTATGTAAGCCTGTTAGTAATTATATAGACTTTTCTTTTTTAAAGCCCCCCCCCCCCAAAAAAAAAAAACAACAACAACAACAACAACAACAACAACACAACAACAACAACAACAAACAAACAAACAAACCCACAACTAACAACAACAGCAACAAAATTATAAAAATAAAAATCACAATTTTAAAGATAAAATAATCCATGAAATAAAGTAAATTGATTATAAGGCTATAGTTAATTCATTTTTAAACGTCCATGACGAGGAAATGGGCTTTTAAAGCTACCCCTCTTAGTTTTGTTTATTGTAATGTAAGAAATTTTCCGGCAGGATTATTTCACAGAGAGTCAGATTAAGCGGTGCCCTACACTTAAATAATAACAGTCTGTAAGCAAAGTAAATGGAGTCACCACCACAGAATTCTACACGTAGAATTCTGTGGTCACCACAAACCACCCGCTTTGCTAGACTGCACGACGTAAAGCTTTGGGGGGAAAAGGTGTGTGGCTGAGGAATCCATACCTCGATTATGGCTTCATCAGTGGACTGATTTTTTTTTTTTTATTAAGCTAGTGAATGATTTTTACACGACACTATAAATTAGAGGATCTAGTCTTTAATTTTATTTATACATGTATAACTCTTTTTTCTAGTCTTTAAATTTATTTATAGCATTCTTTTTATTCATAATGTGCAAATCGTTATCGAACGCTGTGATCAGTGGTAGTTGTCGTTTGTGTGTTTACGTTAATCTAAAGAGCGTAGGTATGTCCCCGTGGTTTTATGCACCCCGCATAATTTAGCAAAATTTGATCATTTTTTTGCATAATTTCTGATTATTTTCCTTTTTCTTTTTTAAAATTAACAGAATCGCATAATTTCACATTTTTGGGCTCAGTCTGCATTATAATTTCAGACTTTTTCTCGCATAAAACGGAGCCTGTGTGCATGTTCATATTTAATCGTTGAAGCCTATTTTTAAGACCAAGGTTGGTGCCCTAGTACACCTGGAGCTGTATGTAGGGTTGTGGGCGTTAAAGAGATTATCCGCATTATCGTTATCGATTATTAGGAGGCGGGCTTGGACCTTGCCCGATAGGGTCAACCAGAGGGGTCAACCTTAGTTGAGAAAAATACTAAATCCCAGCAGAAAAGACGGAGACATTTGATAGAAATCTTCCCTACTTGGGAATAAGACTCGGTTCTCCTATTTCGTGACAGCGAAGTGCCAAACCACTACGTCTCAGACTGATAGATTCTAGATGTTTTGTTGTTGTTGTTGCTGTTTTCTTTTTCAAAAGTTAAACAAACATAACAAAGAAGTAGGGGAGATAAGGACGATAGATGCTTGATAGGAAAGAAGAAGCAAACCACAACAGAGCACCCGCCAACCACCCACATTTGAAGTCTTCATCATCATCAATGACATCAGCCTTTATCAATTCTCATCTTGTGCCGGACTTCTGTCCTGAGCCGCTGTCTCCCCTACCTCTGTCCAGCTGTATCCCATCTATTTTTCTTTGTTTGGTTTTTCTTCTCTTTTTTTGTTTAGTAAAAGTTTTACGACACTTTTTTAACGATTGGGTCACAGAAGTGCTGAAAATTAGAGGTGTTGCCGTACAACAAGGGAGTAACCAAAAAAAAAAACCCCAACAACCTACAAAACAGGAGAGAGTTTAGTTTTAGTAGAGGTTTTACGGCGCTCGCAAATGCATAATGTCATATGAGCGCCAGAAGATTAGAGGTGTTATAAGAGAGTAACAAATATAAAAAAGAAGAAGGGGAGATAAGGACGATAGATGTTTGATAGGGAAGAAGGAGCAAACCACACCAGAGCACCCGCCAACCACCCACAGGAGGAGAGATGACGACGATACTTAGTTTGAAAGGAAAGAAGAAGCAAACCATCCCCAGTCCAAGTACTTATTTAGGCCTTCCGTTAGTCTTGTTCTCTCTCTCTCTCTCTTGCCCCTTTTAACTCCAACTCCAAGTGGAGCACAGGCCATCAACAACTCTCCAGCGAAGTCTGTCCTGTGCACCATTTTCTAGCTGTTTTCATGATTTCCCCGCCTTTTCTATTTCTGCTTGCACCGCTCGCCTCCATGTCATTTTTGGTCTTCCTTTCTTACGTTTTCCTTGTGGATTCCACGTCAAAGCCTGTCTTTTAATTTTAGCCTATTTAGCTGAGCATAATTCTGTCCAGTGGCGTCGCGTGGGTTGCAGACAAGGTGGAGCATAATTGGAAAGTGAGCAAATGGGCAATAGGCTTAGTAGCTACTATTAAGATTGCTAGAGAAAGTCAATCAGAATCTGCAGGATATCCTGTAATCTACATCTATCGATTTTAGTGAAACAATACCAACAACTCAAAATGCTCACAATCTGAGAAGATTTAAAGACTTCTGATTACTTCGTGCAGCACCAGGACTTGCTATGCAATAGAGGGAGACAGTTTCGATACTCATTCTTCATTGAGTTACCGTAGACTCTACCAGTGTAATAGTAATAGTAATAGATAGGATCGCGGAAACTTGGATCAAATTTTTAGCTTGCACCAAATTGGTGCTGCGAAGAGCCGTTTCATTCATACATCTTTCTTCTTGTGCGGGAAGAACGATGCTTAGATTTCGCTATAGTGACAAAAATAACTTTGGTGCAAAGATTTTGCATACTCCCAGCAGACACTACCGCACGCGGTGCGAGGAGCATAAACCATCCTTGCCGTCTGTCTCTTCACTTGCGCAGCCAGTGGGTGACGGATCACAAGGGTTTAGTAGGCCTAGTGTAGATCTAGAGCTCTGACTGGTTTAGAACAATTATAAAGGGGGGGGGGGGTGAAGGCCAGGGTTAGGTGGAGCGCTTGCACCAATTGCACCAATGGCGCCCCGCCACTGATTCTGTCTCTAAAAAGACAAACTCACTTTTAAAAGATAACTATTCCGCTTCAGACGAGAATTGTTATTTTAATCTGTAAATCGATTTTTCAATTAATTTTTTTTTTGGGGGGGGGGGGGGGGGGGGTTACAGCGCTCGCAAATGCACAAGATGAGAACAACAGTACGTGTAACACAGTCCAGAGACAGTAGCACTCAGGGAAAGACTTATACATGTACAGCTCAGCCAAACAGTATTGCAGTTTTCTGTGACGGTGACTTTATGATGGATGTTTTAAAGAGTTGCATACAAATAAATACCGGTGTCTGTGGTGTACAGTAACTTTCAGTAAGGGCAAGGCACTTCATTGTCCCAGGCACAAGATGCGAGTTTGACTCCCGGGTGAGGAGAATAATTTTATCGTGTATCTGTCTGTCTGCAGGGACATAATAGCCCTCTCAGCCCAGCTGACCTTGACAGGCAGGATAGAAGCCTATCTCTTTAATGATATGACTTTTTTTCGAAGTTGTGTTGATGGGGACTTACAACTTCTGCAATTTCACACATGTGTCATGACTCGAGGGAACCAGGCGCTCGTCAATTTTTGGATGTGTGGAGTTATTGGTATCATCTGAAAGCGTATTCATTTGCTTTGCTTTTAGTGGAAAAAATACCCATCTATCTAGAATAGAAATCAAGATATTTCCCATTGAAAGAGGTGAGGTTGCCTGGTTTCTGTGGTGAAATAAGCAAGAAAATGGCCGCCCAAGTTTGGTAGCTCCAATAGCTAATGAGTCCTTGAAAACTGAAAAATGACATTTTTTGTGACTTTAATCAACGCTTCTCAGTCAAATATGTTTTTATATATATATGGACATAAAAGGGGTTGAGCCAAAAATAAAAATCGGATAAAAATTTCCATACTGGTGGAAAGACGCCTGTTTCTCCGATTTCGTTATTTTGACGAGCGCCTCATTTCACAACGCTGCCTCACATATTACTACACAAGCGAAAACATGTAGATCTATGTTCAGACAGACCGAGGATGACTTAAAATTAAAACATGTAAGTGTAAGCTGTCGCTGTGCACAGCAATATATCCTCTCAGAGTAAAACTCAGCAGTGCACAACAAATTTAAACAAGTGAGTGACAATGACAAACAAGAGATCTATCACATTTATTGTTTACTCCAAACAAAAACATGATCAAAATTAAAAATCTATTCAATTTCATAAAACGAGTAATTCACTTGTCTGTTTTATTTACTAAAAGCAATGTTAAACCCATTGCCTATTATATGTACGTACAAGGGAGCAATTGACAATACTACAACTTGCATGGAATTTCAAACAGAAATATATATATATGAAAGATCAAGAAAATAAATATGTATGAGCAACAGAGCATTAAAAGCTGTTAGGATAGGCCTCACCATCCACATCCAAGACCACTCAAACAAGCAATCAAACAAGTCACAGACATTACAGTTGCCCATTAGAGACACACTTCATAAACAAGGCATAACGTAGTCAACACTCTACGGTCTACCCCCTCCAAAAGACTTCAGCAACAATCTTTTCATTTGACTCACTAAACACACAACTGAGTGATTGGAGAAAAAACAAAAAGACAGTTAATTTTCGTGTAATAAACTTTCCTTCTTCTAGATCTGACTGTAGGGTCCTCTGGGCCTTGGTATGAGTATGAGAAACAAAAACAAAAAATGTATGGGTTCAACTTCTCCACCAACAATATATGTTAATTATTTATGAGGCGGCACCTCCAAATTTAACGTGTCTCTGATAGAACCAAGTCAAATGGGTTGGGAACCTTGAAAACTCCACAAAACACTTCAAGTTCAAGTTCAATAATTCCCTACCCAGTCTGGGATCCAAACCAAGGCCATATATTGCACAGTCCAGCATGATACTGACCGAGCCTGCGGAGCGCCCTTGGTGTGAGAAGCTGATGTGAAAGTTCATGGTGCTGCCAAGGTTCACAGGTCCCCTGTGCGCATGGCTGCACTTGTCCGTTGGTGGGCCACACTTTGTCACAACAGGTCTCCATTTTCCCCGGTCTCTGCTTGGATGTATCATTTAATGAAGTAGTAGACTGACCACTGTCAGATTTTATGTTTTCAGTGAATGGTGTAGAAGGTCTTCCTTTATTTCTCTTTGCCTCTATTTTGCCTTGTAGCACAGTTGTCATCAAGTCTGTTTTCAGGTTTCTGTTTGCATGACCAAGGTGCTTGAGTCTCCTTTTGTTGATCTTGGAAAGAAACTACACTACGCTGAGAAAGTGTGCTACGCTATTGTCTAAGTTGTTCTCCGGCGAGAAATGTGCTCTGACTAAACAGCCTATCATCTGTTAAAGACCCCATTTTCCAAAATGGCCAAAATCATGCTCACACTATAATAATGTTTTTCATCAAGAGTGTAATAATAAGAGCCTACGTGGAGAACAAAAATATTCATTCTGAGCTGAAATCAAAACTCAGACAAGAATTTTTCTATTTGCCCACAGGGAGCTACATTTAATAATAATAGTAATAATCAATAACATTTGTAGAGCGCATCTCCACTCAACAGCAGTCTCTATGCGGTTTACAATCGTAATTCTTTCTCTAGAAACAAGATGAGAGTTAATAATAGTTAGCATTTGTATAGCACATATCCCCACTAAACAGCAAGATGTGTCTGCTTTACAATCTCTCTATATATTATAACATCCTTTCTCTAAAAACAAGAGAAGAGCAGAGTGCCAAGAAAGAGTGACTGGGGCATGTGCTGACCATCACTTAAACTTAAAAAATCTACCCAAAGAAATGTTTTCATAAAAAGTAATAAAAAGTCTTGCTCCAGAGGAAAGAGAGACACAAACAGGCGAACAGAGAGAACAAACAGACAGACAGACAAACATGTGAACAGAGAGATCAAACAGATAGACACAAACAGGGGAACACAGAGACCAAACAGACAGACAGACAAACAGACACGAGCGTTTTTTTGTTGTTTAGGCAAGAGCTCTAAGTTAAGGCACTTGCAATACAAACAGGTCATATATAAGAGCCGAAGATTAGAGATTTTACTAGAGACTAGAACACAAAGAAAAGGAAGAGAGATAAATTATAAGGATGATAGACAAGATGTCTCATAAGGAAGAAGGAGCGAACCACACCAGAGTGCCTGTCAACCACCGGCAGAAAAGAGAAAAGTTGACACAGACAGAGAGACAGACAGAGAGACAGACAGACAGACAGCGATGAGGGAAATTGTTGGTCCAATTAAGATTACATGTAGTCAGAGCATGCCAAGATCAAGAACATCTCTCAGAGACATCTGCTATGAACAACGTGAGACAACTCTGGGAGAGAAACACAAGTAGAGACCATAAAAACCTATATATTTTCAGAAAGTAGAATGAAAGAATATAGGAAGTACAGCTCATTTGTGAAGGAGTTAAAATGTTTGGCAATTAAAAACAAACGTGATGAATGAACCAAAATAACAACTCCAATGACGGCTGATTAAATGGACCTTGACACCACTGGACGAAACTTATGGCTTATTTAATTAATCAGCCGTCCACACCAGGAGGTTTATGTATAGATAGTTTACATCTCGTTTCATGGTAATTTCAACATTTAATATCCCCCCCCCCCCCGCACAATTAAAGGATCACTAACACCACAGACAAAGACAGAGTCAAGAAAATGTTTGCAAAAAAATGGCAGAGAAAGCCGCTCTGCCTCACTTACTTTTTTTTTTGGGCACAGACCAGTGTTTTTGTTCTGTTAGTGTTAGTTAATAGGCCTGCCATTGCAGCAGTACCATAGAAAATACACAAAGCTCATGCTTAGTAAAATGTGTTCTCCCAAAAAACACATGAGTCCTTTACCAGCAAATTTCAGAACACTTGTAGAAACTAACTGACAACAAAACTGAGTCATAGAAAAAGACATCCTTAACAGACATCCGAGTTCAGTCTAGACATAAAAATCAGCGAAACTCCCCTCACAGCAACCAAACTAGACAAGTCAACAACTCTCTTTCAACATAACATGAAATGGTACAAAGGATCGTTTCACAGATTTATCACAAGATTTTATATCAGACAAGGGCAAGTAAATGCTGCTGACTCAAAGAATATTTCACATACCCTTCTTTGCAAACCAACATCATCCATGTTTGGCAAAACAAGCAAAAGAACGTCCGCTTATTACAAGAAACAGAACTAATAATTTCCAACCTAGAAAATAAAAGGAAAAGAAGAGTAGTTTCATGCTTGCATGTATATAGGTAAATAAAACATTTCAATAAACTTTTTAGCATCACCAAGGTTACAATTTGACATATTCTGTAAAATAATGCCCTGGTCTGTTCTTGGAGACAATAATCAATGATATGTTGGAAGGATTGATGGGATGTTGGTATTCTGACCTACACCCCAAACACAATCACAACAGGATGATGTCTTACAGTTATGATTTGTTTCATTCAAAAAAAGCATTTTACACTTTTTTCCTCCCTTACACTAGGTTCACAGGATGTAGGCTACTTTGCAAAGTTTCCGAACATCATTCGCTTCTCACTACGATGGACAATGGTCTGAACAAAATATTATGAAAAATAAGACAGGTAGAAGTCTTTGGTTAACAATTTAGCTCTAAGGTAATTCACATAATTCTCAGTTATTTACAAATATAATGCAAGCAAATAACACTTTTACGGGAGTTGTATGAATAAGCCATTTTCACAAGGTATTTTTGCAGAAAATGTGGACAAACTAATGACAAACAGTCTGAGTCAAACGGCACTGGTATCTGCACACCAGTTACCCTTGTTCAAGATGCCTCTCACATTTTAACAAAACCAGACACCCTTCCCTTCCCTCTCTGATCCACACACAGAACGACACTATAGCAGAATTATCTGAAAGCGGGAGAATTATGTGGGTAGGCAGCTCCCTGAGGCTGGAACTTATAGGCGGCCACACCAGTTGGCTTGTAGTTGTAGGTGCGCCAAAACGCGTTGGCGCCTCTCTTGATGTTGCCCTCTTGCGCCAGAGTGCGCAAGCAGTCCACCCAGCCATTGTACACAGGCATCATTGGGGGCTGGCTGGCTCGCAGTCTACGGAGGGAACAGTAATAATAAGATAAGATAAGATACATCTTTACGGTCCAGATCCTGGCATATTGGTTTGGTGTTTCCCCACATACACACACAAACATGCACACACACACAGTATGCTTGCACTCACAAACAGGCTCACAGTCATATATATACATAATATAAATGAACAGTGATATAAACAATATGTCTAAGAAGGATAGTGGGGATCAAGTGGTACGATCGAGTCACAAATGCTCAACTGTGGGAAAGAACAAGCCAAAGGCCAGTAAAGGAAGACATGCAGGTGAAGAAATGGAAATGGATTGAGCACACCCCTGACAAGCATCATCAGACAGGCTTTGACGTGGAATCCACATGGAAAACGTTAGAAAGGAAGATGAAAGATGACATGGAGGTGAGCGGTACAAGCGGAAATGGAAGACATTATGGAAACAGCTAGAAAAGGATGCACAGGACAGGCTTCGCTGGAGAAATGTGGATGGCCTATGCTCCACTGGGAGTTAAAAAGGGCAAGATAGAGATATATTATATATATATATATAAACAATAATAATGTAAAGCTTTTGATGCATGTTCTTTAAGTCCATATGAATACTTATAACAAGATATTATAATGACCTTCTGTATCTTTCTTTGTAACAGATCAGAAGCTAGGTCTTTTAATTCTGACTGATATTTTTAATTGAGGGAACAAGGGATATTTATTGTCCAAAAAGATGGAATTAATTTTTCTTTAAAAACATAAAATTAATAGTAATAATAATAATGATAACAATACAAATATAACAATAGTTATAATAGTAATAATGACAATAATAATTTTTCTTTCCTTGAACCTCTACAAAAAAGCCATGAAATCACCCCGGATTTCTAGGAATAGTTCAGATGGTGGAGCTTAACAGTGCAGCTGTGCTTACTCTCAACATGTGATGACCACAGCATAATAATTATTATGGTCACAGCTTTTAGTTTTACGGCACTTGCAACACAAATAGGCCACTTTAGCGCTGAAGATTAAAGGCGTTACGACTACAGTATAACATGTTTAAAAAAAATAAAGATGAGAAGATAAGGACAGTTGATAATTGATGGGAAAGAAGGAGCAAAGAAGCACTTGCCAACTACCCACTATCACAGCTATGCAGAAACTAGACTCACCCGCAGTTGTTGACTGCCATGATGTTAGTCACCAAGGTGAACGGGTACGTGAAGTGCGACACCACCAGCTGAAACGAGAACACAACAATCTTCTTACCATCCTCACAACCAACAAACAATTTCTAAAAAAGTGAACAAAAGCTTTAACAGTGTAGTCTCAGCATATGATACCACCACTTATGATCCCAGTTCGCATAAGACCCCACTGTTTCAAGAAATCAAAATTTTCACTGCACAAAAATTATCCCCCAAGATCCTGCCTTGAAAAAAAAAAGGATTAATTTAACCAACAAAAACCAAGGCACGAGCAGCCAATAAACTAAGTAGTGAAAATTAGCAGTCATTGTACTAAACGTTGCGTCACAGATCATCCGCTTTCATGAATAAGATCTCACATGCGTTTTATATCTTGATAAGTGGGTCACGCCAAGATGTGGAACTTGTTGACGTATTTCTTTTGCCCCAAACATCTCACTCCCATTTGAGCCCTCAGGCTGACTTACATCCCATGGAGGGTGGGACGGTACGGCCTCACTACAAGTTCGCATCAGATGGGATTACATCGAACCAAGAACTCGTTGATACTTTTGTTTCTCTGACCATCGCACTTTATTTTCCAACTCTGCGCCCTGTTTTTTGCTAGACATACTGGCATCCATATTTGTGGCCTGTATGATCGCTTTTGTGTACTGTGGTCATCTGTTGGTGGCATACCTGTCTTTCGTTCTCTGAATTTTAAATGATGCGGTCACGATACAGTGATGCTTTATGGCATGAGGGTAAAACTTGGTCAGTTATGGAAAGCTATAAATTTTGGACAGGTTAAGGGGAGCAGCAATGAGATTGACCTAGATCTTGAGATTCACAATTGGATAAGTTAAAACAGCATGCCTCATCAAAGTAAGAAGAGACCCTTATGGCTCGTCATCAAAGCGAACCACGATTTGCTCTTCATAAGTTATAAAAAAGGGGAGATCATTTTACCGACTGTGAGCCTTAACATAAGTCACAGCGGATTCTTCCCCCTGTTGATTCGCATCTGAGATCCCCATATTTTAATATCTCCCAAGCATTGGTGTCTTAAGCAGAGACTACTGTATAAGCTTACTCTCCTCTCAACACATTATTGATACCACAAAAAAAACCCTGTCCCTTTCTTCTTGCTCTGAGCTCTAGAGATTTTTTATCCTTTATCTGTAAAGACTTTCACAGAAACATCAGATAATATGTAATGAACTCATTGAAAGCAAAATTCTGTGTAAGTTTTTCCGCCCCACTAGAGGGCCAGACAGAATACCCGGTGTGTTCAGGGCAGTACAGAAGAAAAAAAAATTTCTTTTCTCACTCTACCATCCAAAATAATAACTACAGAAATAAAAACTAATAATGGCAATACGAAAAAGTGTGACATCTGGTTCTAATAAACATAGGGCAGAACACGAAAACCCATCCATGATGTAGACACTCACCCCACAGGCTGCTCCAGTGTACGATTTCAGATCCTGACAAATAAAAAAGGTTTTTCGACAAATTAGCATTTTACAAATAATTAATGCATACAGTAAAACATCCGTATAATGTACTCAGCTTAAAATGAGTATTATCGTCTGCACGTTCACTTTCTGAAACCTCAAATCCCATTTCACATTTCTACTCTTTTTTCGGCGAGATGTCCAGAATCTTGGGTATGTAGGGAGTATGTTATATCGAGATTTTACTGTAGCTTCAAATATAAACTTTTATCTAGATGGCCTACAATTTAAAATACTCTTTAACCATAAATAACAGTAACACAATAAAAATGCGTGTCCCTTACATTAGAAAGGGATTTCATAATTCTGTAAGCCATTTGGGAATTGCATTTCTGAGTGATCCGTAAAATTTAAATAAAACCTTTTGCGTCCAGAAACCAAAATAAGCACCAAAATTTTTTTTAAAAATAAATAAAATAAAAAGCCTTGGCAATAACCCCCCCCCCCCCAAGTCAGAGTCAAGCATAATAAACAAACCCTAGCAACCTGTGTCGATCCCTTTTTCTATCGCTGGTGCCATCAACAACAGAAAAAATGAGTGACTAGTGACATACAAGGTCAGTTGTCTGCCTTGTGGGAAATAAAGCTGTGGTCAGTTTACCTTCTCCTGGACCAGGTATTTGTTGATGGTCTGAGCCAGGAAGCTGGTCAGCCAGATGGTCAGGATCTCCCCGATAAGTCTCGGTATCAATCCCCTGGGGAGGGGGAGGGAGGAGGGAGGAGGGGAGGAGGGGAGGGAGGAGGGAGGAAGGGAGGGGGAGGGAGGAAGGAGGAGGGGAGGGAGGAGGGAGGAAGGGAGGGGGAGGGAGGAGGAAGGGCGGAGGAGGAAGGGGGGAATCAAACAAAAGTGAGTAGCTGACCGTATTTTCTCGTTAAACATCTATAGTTCTTGTCTCTCCTTTTTCTCTCTCACATTTTTATTCAACTGACCTATTTGTGTTGCAAGTGCTGTAAAAGTATTAAGTTACTAACCCAAACTAAAATACATCATTACAACAATAACCATTTTATGATGGGGAAACAGAAAAGCAACTGATCCACTTGGTAAAATGCCTAAATTGCAAAATAAAATTTCTCTTAACCCATTCGTGATAGCTCCTGTACACCCTATGTCCAACATTGTGTGCCAAAATGCCGTCCTCACGTACAATGTACGTCCTAAAATCAACCGATTGCGGCAATAGCATGGACCTTACTTCATACACCATATGGGATTTTATAACTGCACTACAATAACTTTGAACGTCTTGGCTAGCAAACACTGGGTGCGGTAAAAGTTGGAAAAACCATACGCCACCAAGGGGTTAACAAATGTGAAAACCTAAACAATAAGACCATGCACTTACGAGAAAAATCCCAGGATACCGTCGTGCTCATAAATTTCTTTTACTGAAGACCACACAGTGCTGAAATTGAGAAAAATAAATTTACAAAGATATTACAATTGTTTAGATTTCTCGTTTATTTTTTTTACAAGTTATGATGAAGGAAAAAACACAAAAAGGATTAGACAGAGAACATCTCATTTCAGTCAAGAGTGAGAAGTTGTACAGGTATACACCACTAAGATTTTGTGAATATACCTGAAATTTACATTGCATTTGCAAAAAAAACAAAAAAACACACAACTAATATGGAGTTACATAAAACAAATTTTTCAAATAATGACTGTTTTTTCCCAAGAAAAAGTCACAGAAGTAATAGGAACCCCCCCCCAGGAAAAACGGCATCCCTTGTTGTATTGCATAGATCAAACCTTCTGTCAACAGTTCATTTGCACCCCTCTGCATTAATTACATATTGGTATTACAGTGAAATTAGGCTGCTATATTATAATATTAAAAAATCATGAATTCATAAAATCTTAATATTATGTAAACATCTAAATTGATCGAGTTGACACTAACTGGACCCTAGCACTAATCTTGAATCATCAAGACTAATATTAATCTCAAAGTGAGAAGAAAGAGACAAAACTTACTTGTATTGTGTCTCCCGGCCCACAAACTGCACCATTGACCTCACCATGATCACTGGGGGCAGAGGAGGACAGAGTGTTCATGACTGCATGATCAGCACTATATTATGCCCTGAATGTGATTATGATTTAAAATGTGTTCCCTAAACCGCATGTGTCAAAATCAAGCAAGGGTTTGACCCTGCCAGTCACCGGGGCTGAGAAGGATGCAACACCCAAGCAGAAAGACGCAGACACTCGATAAAAATTATCCCTTCCAAAGAACTGAACTAAACTCAAGTGTTCCATGTTCGTCGGTGAAATGCCTATCGGCTACACCAAAAATGATAGTACAACTCCAGCCCAGGCACATAATAGATGGCAGTAATGACACACAAGTTAAGGCTCCAACAATGACACAATAAGTGACCGTTCCACGACAACACACACACAGCTCCAGCAAAGCGACATAACAACCTAACCCACCAACAGCATAATCATAGTTGTAAACAGTAAAAAAAACCCAACAACAACAAACCCCCCCAAAAAAAACAAAACAAAAACAAACCCCACTCTATCCACATTGCAGGTCAATATGGAAGACATCTGCCAAGTAATCTCCAAACTCTTCACACACACTTTAATTAACGCAATAAATTAAAGTTATTCACAGCAGATCTGCATAACTAATGTGAGAAATATAACACAAAGATCTCTAACAATGGTAACAAACCAAACTCAGATTGACATCTATAGGCTTTGTGTTCCAACGTTCTTCGTTAATTCTGTCCTGACGGAATTTCCCAATTTTTCTTTCGCATTTGCAAATCCTAGAGGAACAGTACAAGAAAACAAAGAATACATACGAAAACACAATGACCTCAAAGAAGTTTTCAACACGTTTTTTCGTGAACTAGTTGACAGCCAAGACAACATAACCATTAACCTTGACACAACAAGACGCTCACCATGGAAGGGATGGCTGACGATGACACCACAGCATCGAGCTAGAGTATCCTCTGACGTCTGGTTGGTGGTGCGTGGTGGTGGTGGTGGTGGTAGTGGGGGTTGAGGAAAGAGGTAAGACAGAAATTTATCAGTGATATGGGACCATTTTGGAAGCCTTAATAATAATAAATGATACTAATGATAAATGCATGTATAGGGTGTATTTCCCCCCTCTACAGCATCTCTGCACTTTACTACCAATACTACCCGAATATACCCTAAAACATTCAGAAACATTTTTTTTTGCTCCTTCGAAACATACAGCGCAAACATTTACTTAACCATTCATATCTCAACCATACAAAGAAAATGCACTGGAAAAAAATATTTTCTATGAGGTGATTCAATGTTGTATAGATTTCAAGCAATTGAAAACATTTTAAAATGTGGAAGTATTGTCCAGCAATGTGACCTAAAGTAAGGCAGTATTGTGTAGTCACAACCAGTCCAAGTTCTAAACATACAGTAGAGTCCACAAAAACGAAACATGTTTAATCTGAAAACAGCGATATACTGAAAGAAAATAAAAAACTAAATTTTTCCTCCTTGTTTTATCTGAGCAACCTCTATAAACCGGAAACCCTGCTAAAATTAAGAAAATCTCATGGTTCTGCAGATTTCAGTTTAAGCGGACTCCTGTATGTTTTTGGGATTTTTTCCAATGACAAAGCTAAGACGACCTCTACTACAACCAACAACAATGAACAAACGACTCAAAAGTTTCTCTGATTAAAGTTGCTTTGAACCTTAAGCTTTAGTGTTATCATAATGAGATCAACACCACAAAATAAAATATTTGAACAATTATGCAACAAGTGGAAATATCAATTCCAGTTTTTTATATCCAGCGAAAACAGTCACAATTGAATAAGAAGTAAACAGTGGCCCTTAAAATTATTTCATGTGTCACTAGCATGCATAAACACTAATAATCTTCAAAGTATAGTAGCAAACACACCACAGCATTCATAAAACCAAAATGGGTCTACCTCCTTAGCAAAGTTTTGCAGCCATGGAACAAAATCCTCGTCCTCTGGTTTCACTCGTTCACCTTTAGGTTTCTGATCTCTAAGAGCTTTGAATTTCTGAAACATTAAAAAAAGATACTTCCAATGAATATCTTTATAAATAACAGATACTGACAGTAATTTGGATAAAAATCAATCCAGGTTGACTCAAACTTAAAGGTAGGGTAGATATAAGAATAAGAACTAAAAATTAATCAAATTCTTACTGAATGATATGCCAACAGAAAGAAGCAAACTTTTAACCTAGATCGCTTGGTCCTCATATTCTTTGACATCTTGATGTCTCAAAAGGTTTGACTAACTTTCAAGAAAGAAATCAACACTTCAAATATATAGACACAATGTATTGCCAATTTTGGAGAGAAAAAGGACAGAATAACAAAAAAAAGACAGAAAAGATAAACATTCTAGAGAGCAATACAATGAAGCGTTATCAGTGGGCTATGAAAATATTTTAGTAACAGAAATCAATTCAAAGAACATTCCCATTCCTCTACACCATTACAGGCAATTACGTGATCTATCTTTGTTGCAAGAGCTGTAAAACTCACACTTTTATAAGAGAGAGAGAGATAGATAGATAGAGAGAGAGAGAGAGAGAGAGAGAGAGAGAGAGAGAGAGAGAGAGAGAGAGAGGGAGAGAGAAAGAGAGAGAGAGAGAGAGAGAGAGAGAGAGAGAAGGAGAGAGAAAGAGAGAGGGAGAGAGGAGAGAGGGAGAGAGAGAGAGAGAGAGGATGGGGGAGCGAGGGAGGGAGGGGGGGAGAGAAAAAGAGAGAGAGAGAGAGAGAGAGAGAAAGAGAGAGTGAGAGAGTGAGAGAGACAGAGAGAGAGAGAGAGAGAGAGAGAGAGAGAGAGAAAGAGAGAGAGAGGCATGTTCTTACATCTTGAATGTTGTACTGGACCAAATTGCCCAGGGTACCAGCCAGAACTCTTGGAAATACACCGCGGTACAAACCCCAAAATCCATCCACATACTTGATATGTCCAACTGCATAATAAAAAAAACAAGGAAATGAATGAATAAAAGGTGTTTTCCAAAAAAGAACAAAACTGAAGTTGAACAATTCAGCAGTAGTAATACCGCACACATTGACCCTGCAGAAACTTGATGAAGATTTCAAAACTTTTGTGGTATGATTTAGAAGTAATTCATAACATCTGATGATTTTTTTAAAAATCTAGAACCCTGAAAATATTCTCGACTTCACAAGAACTAAAAAGCAGTTAAGAAAATGATTGCTTTCAACAATTACATACCGAGGATAGCAGATGGCATTAGTGGTGAAAAGAATAGTACCAGTCATATTTTTTTTTGTTTCATGGGGAGGAATTCCGTAACGAGCGACCACTAAGAAACAAAGGGTTAGGGTAAGGATAAAAGTAAGGGTTAGGGGTAGGGGTAGGGTGAGGGTAAGGGTAGGCCCAAGGGTAAGGGTAAGGGTTAGGTCTCTTTTTTAATGTGTTTGTTGGGGTTGTTGCTTGTTACGGAAGTCCTTTCAATTCAAGGGCATGTCACTCACGTTTAAGCTCTGACATGTACCAATCTGCAAGGCCCCCACTCCCAAATCACCTCTTTTTTCACCCTTCCTCTTTAAATCCAAATTTCTATCAAATTCACGGCATAAATGTACCTAAAACACTGTTCAAAAGGGTAAAGCAAAATAATTTCTCATTCATAAAGGAACAATATTTTAAAAAGAATGAAATAAAACACATCAGTCACTTACTGTACTTGAATATGTTTGGGTATGTCATGGTCTGTTTGTGGAAAAAGAATGTGGTTGATACTTCAGGCTGCAGCGGCTCATGGCCCATCTGAAAAACAGCATTCAATCCCATCATCAACATAAATCTTGACTACGCAAATTGGTAAAGTACTATTATATTTTCACAAAAAATCCATTTATTCATTCATTCATGGTTCCTGATCCCAAAATCATTTTTTTAGACAGCTGGAGGGAAGTGAGTATTCCCACCCAGGGTAGGAATAACAATTTTTTTTGTTATTCCCGTCCGGGTCGGATTACTTCTCATCTTTCCTATCTATCTAGATCTAGTTTTATAAGATGTTATACAGTCTGAATGCCGACCTCTAAACCTGGGGTGAGAATTAGACATATTTCCACTGGTACGCCTCTACAATTTTATGCTGGGTCTGGATATATTGAGCACATTCAAACGAGAGTGCCAATGCTAAGGGGGAAAATGTCACTTTAAGCTTTTGAATGCTTACCTCTGTTGTATCAAATCAATCTCAATGAAAGCAAAGAAAAAGGCCAAAAAAATATGAATATGAAAGTAGAACTAAATTAAGCGCACAAGAACACCACACCTTAGTTAAAAAATGGCTGAAGGTTCACAAGGACATAAATTCATTTAGTTTTCTTCTATCCAGGTGGGAATAAAATTTTCTTCCATGGGGGGGGGGGGGGGGGCTAAAATAATTTTATATTCCCACCAGGGGAGTGAGAGAATCAGAGAAAATCTTATTTCCACCCCTACAAATTCCCCTGTCGAAGACGGAATTTTTTTCGGGAGTGCTTATTTAGGCCACATATGGCCTAAATAAGGTAAGGGAGGGGGGTTTAGCTTATTTAGGCCACACATGCTCGAACTACCCTTTTCAGGCAACTGAGTTCGTTCCACTTTCATAATGGTGCACCTTTCTCATTTAGTACGGTTTTGTCTCAGTGTACAACTTATAAATCATAACCATAATGAATATTGTAAAGAACAAAGCACAATACGCAAAATTTTGCTCACTCCCAATGGTTTGAATGAGGGCCAGATTTTTCCTTCATGGAGGGGCAAAAGGGGCACACTTTGGTCAAGTGAAAAGGTCAAATCCTCCGAATGGACTTCCGGGTTAAATTTGGGGTATAAAAAGTGTGTACACTACGTGGCTGAGTCAAAGTTACACTATCTTTGCCTGAGTGACACTCTCTCGTATTGTCTCGTAGTAGTACATGTAAGCTAGTAGGCCTAGTAGTAGTAGTAGCAAAGATCGTGTAGAGAATATTTGGTAGTAGATTCTATCTAGTAGGCAGTTTAGTGAACGTGCTCGCAGCACGGCAAATCGGCCTCGATAAGCCCCGTAGACTTTTGTGATCGGCCACGAAGCCTCATGTTTTGATGGATCTAGATCTAAACAACTCAGTGTTATTCGCACTGCCACATCCGACAGGCCTAGATCTACATTTTTTTAAAAGGAAAAGAAAGATCATCAAAATGGTTGAATTCGCGTGAAAATCGATTCGGTAGAACTAGAACTATTAAAATTTGCTTCTGAAAACAAGGCAATTTTTATACGAAGGCCATTTTTATAACTCGATGAAATAAAAACTACTGGCTGTGTACTGTGTTATTCTGTATAAAAATAAATTATGAAACTTCAGGACGTATTATTATTTTCCAGCATCTTTTGACGCCTGAGCTGTAGAGGTTGAAGTTTTCACAACACTAATAGATCTAGTAATAGGCCAGGTAATAGGGCTTTCCGTAAAAAATGCATAGATCTACAAAAGCCGAACCACCGATTCGACCAAGCACCTCGCTCTCCCCTGCACACTGTGATAACGTGTTGCTTCGGTATCGCATTATTCAACTATTAATACGTGCGGCTATGGTAATTGGGATGTACTGACTGACAAAAAATTCAGTTTTGTTTTTATTTTACCATATATTTGACTTTAATAGTGCAGACGATAGCAAGATCTAGATTCCCTGTCTAGAATCAGTAGTAGCAGGCCTATGCTAGAAGCAGCCAGAGAGCCTACAACTGCTAGATCTAGATCTAACTTATTATTGCTATGCCTTTGGGCTTTGGAATTGAAATAAAACGAATTGCACAGTTCTAGTTACTTTTAGATTCAGCAAGTAACTGTATTTCCAGAGTTAATAATAACAAATCTTAGCATAACAATCACTTTTACTTTTATTAGAATAATTAGATCCAACTTTTTTTCTAAAATCTGTTTTGCGCAAACTTAAGATTTTCTCTACTTGTAGAGCTCAGAATTTACATTGTAAGCCTCTGCTCAGTCTTTTAGTATACATAATAAAATACACACACACACACACACACACACACACACACACACACACACACACACACACCTATATATATATATATAGAGAGAGAGAGAGATCTATATAATAATTTTATGTTGTTTTCGAGATAAACATGTATTTTTAAAACTCTTTTTTTCAACAAGTCATAAAATCAAATTGTGCCATTTTCTTTGAAAAGAATAGCATTAGCAGTGGACTTTTTAGACAGCGAGTCTCTGATTCAATTTTTTTTTTTTAATATGCTAATCAATGAAAATTGCAAATTGATAATAGTTTAGTCCTGAAGAGAATAGGTGGACTCCGGGGTCTGCAAAGCGAAATACTAGGTTTTAGGATGTGAACCCCGGAGTCACCGTAGTGAAATAAGGTTTGGTTTAAGTAAGGATTGATGGACCCCGGGGTCAACGTAGTGATAAATAAGCAGGTTTAAGGTGGACCCCGGGGTCTACCTAGGGAAATACTAGGTTTTAGGACAGGTGGACCCGGGGTCACCGTATTGAAATAAGTATGTTTCTTTAAAGATTGGTGGACCCCGGGGTCAGCGTAGTGAAATAAGTAGGGTTAATTTTTAAAGGATTGGTGGACCCCGGAGTCACCATAGCCGTAGAGGAATAAGAAGGTTTAATTAAGGATTGGTGGACCCCCGGGACACCTAGATTAAACCTACTTATTTTACTACGGTGACCGCAGGTTCCACCTATTCTAAAAACCTAACTAGCATTTCGTTAGGTAGATCCTGGGGTCCACCGTAAACCTACCTATTTCACTACGTTGACTCCAGGGTCCACCAATCCTTAAAATTAAACCTACATCTACATGTACTTATTTCACTAAATTGACCCCAGGGTCCACCAATCCTTAATTAAACCTATATCTACTTATAATTTCACTACGTTGACCACGGGCTCCGCCAGTCCTACTATAAAATAAACTGAGATCTACTTATTTCACTATGTTGACCCCGGGGTCCACCAATCCTTAGTTAAACCTAGATCTACTACTTATTTCACTACGCTCACTCCGGGGTTCACATCCTAAATCCTAGCATTTTGTTAGGTAGACCACGGGGTCCACCTATCCTTTTGGCTAGATAGACCCCGTAGTCCGCCTATCCACTTTCTTGATAATAACTGAAAACAATACATGCCAGTTGTCATGAATAGTGAAGAAAAATGATGGAAAAAAAAGACAATGAGGTAGACTATAATTTATCAAAAAAATTGCAAGTGCAAGTGAAGATCATAAAATAATTTTGTTATTTTCTGGTCATCTTTCCCGGTTTATAAAAAAAATTCAGTGGGCCTACTACTAGATCTATGTCTCTGAAGAACATTTTACTTGCCTTTATTAGCTTTTTTCATGTACATGAAAGCATAGAATATATAGTTTCACACAAATATATGCACAATACTTTGAAAAAGAAAGATAAGGTCATTGTTTTTTTTACGGAATCCGTTTTACGTTGAGAAAAGCGCTAAAAACAAGTTAAAAATTTTTAAGAATGCCCATAATATTAGTCTTAGGAATCCGAAATTACTACCTAGTTGGCTTACTCTTTAATAACCATGAGCAGTTAAGAAAAAAAAAGACAATGATATAGGATTTGTCTAAATATGACCATTAGCAATAAAGATTTTGCCCATTTTGTCCAATTATCCTTGCAGGTAAAATCACCCTGCACTGTACCTCAATAAGCACAAAAGGAATATTTCTGTGACTTTGTATAAAGGTGTGGCCTAAATAAGGTAAGGGAGGGGTGTTTAGCTTATTTAGGCCACAGGTGTGGCCTAAATAAGGTAAGGGAGGGGGGTTTAGCTTATTTAGGCCATATGTGGCCTAAATAAGGTCACCCATTTTTTTCTGGCTCCCTTGCAATTCCGTTTTACAGGTTTGACTGTAGATGACTTTTGAATGTTAAATAAGCCCTTGCTTAGGGTTCAGCAAAAGATTTACAAAGAAACTCACTTCAAATACATTCCTTACGTCTGACGACAACCATGAGGGCTAGGCCAAGATAGGAAAATCTCTGAAATTGGCCTACTAATTATACTACTATCAAAACATCCTGAGAGGAGAGGGGAACATCCATCCCAGCCTGACTTTGGGAGGGGAACATCCATCCCAGCCTGACTTTGGGAGGAGAACATCCATCCCAGCCTGACTTTCACTACTTTCAGTCACAATTCTTTCCCTGCAGCTTGCTACCTTATTTTCTTGAAGATTTCGAGTCAGTCAGGTCCACATACCCAGCAGAGCATCATAATGGCAGAGGGCCCTCTTCTCCTATTTCCCAGCTAAACGAAGTCCCTTTGGGGGGCTTCATTTCACATCTTGACAACTTCGATACTGACACCACACACATGCCTATCTCTCAGAAAGAGAATAGAGTTAGACAAGCGGATAATTTGAGAACGTCAGGAGTACGCTATTGGGCGATATTTAATTTAGAGTAAGCAACAGCCATCTTGTTTGACGTCATGACATTGAGGGATTCCCACTTTTTGTTGTCAGTCATCGTGGCAACACGACCGCACCACGGCAGCCGGCAGACTCGGATTAGATCAATATCTAGATTCTATTTTCTTTGCAACTTGCAGAACTGTGCGGTTCGGTTTTCTGTGACTGTGATTGTGCTGCACCCTTCTTCTGCCCCGATCGTTTCTGATGCTGTACACTAGATCTACGTAAATTGAGAAGAAGACTAAGAGCTCTAAAGTAGGCCAACGTACGTCGTGCGGTTGTTGCCACCATGATTGACAACAAAGTGGGAATCCCTCAATGACGTCAAACAAGATGGCTGTTACTATAAATATTGGCCACTGGCGTACTCCTGACGTTCTATAAAATTATCCGCTTGTTTGAGTCAGTGCTTTTGTCAGGTGCTGGGTCAAACTTTGACTCAAAGACAGACCTCATCTTTTCATACATTTACAAAATCATGACGTCGATTCAGATCAAGAATCTAGGGGAAATATTAGATCTACTTTTGGTTACCTGCATTAGTACTTTAGCATACCCAAACGGGTGCAGCACTGCCGTAATAACGGCGCCGCTTCCGTATTGTGCTAGAGCAAAGGCCATCTTCTCAGTTCAATCAAGTTGCAAAGAAAGTTGTTACAAGTTGTCGCCGCTACCACTTTCCACTTCTTCGTCGGTCAAAGAGCAGTTGCCAGATATTTCTGATGCCTTGCCGAGATCCGCTAAAATTGACAAAGCAACTTCGTCAAAGTGTGCAAACGAAGTATTTTTAAAAATTATTGTTCGGTGCGTCTTCTCATAATAATCTAAGTTATAATGGGTTTGGGGGGTACGTATTGTTTTTCAAATAAACTGCGTCAAAATAATAAGACGTCTTTGACCCCTCTAAAAATCAATTTAAAACATCACCCACTTTCCGTGATAGCTAGCCTGCAGTACAGCGGCATTAGCTTATCGCTATAACTTATGACCAGAGACACTATACTCTCTGCTATAATATAACTATGTTATTAATTTATTTTTTGTGTGTGTTTTTAGAAAGGTAATCTCTCTCTCTCTCTCTCTCTGTCTCTCTTTCTCTGTATATATATA
>NW_004797626.1:404008-405476 GCF_000002075.1 Aplysia californica | reverse complement strand
TAGCCAGGTGTGTGTGTGTGTGTGTTGTTGTTGTTTTAATGGTCACACAATGTGCACTTTCTGTCCTTTGGTTTGTTGTTGAGAGATGAATCTGCATTGTACACAGTACAGCTCTTAGAACCAACTTGGGATCAGGCACTTTCACCATTTAATATAATTATAAGTATAAGTATAATAATTATTTTCAGAAAAAAAAACCCAACAACAAACAAGAGATCACAATTAAGGCACTGTATTTTGAAAAGATGCATAAATAAAACAGATTCATAATAATACATACAAAATTTTCAAAGGTACGTCTGTGTTTTTTCTTCACCACCAACATCAACACAATTTATAGATCATTCAAAAGGCCGGCTACCTCCTGTGTGTCAGGGCCTACCCTGGCTGAGAAGGATACAACATCCAAGCAAAAAAAACCAAAATGCTCAATTAAAATTTTCCCTACTCTGGACTCAAACCTGGGTCTCCTTCGTGAGGCACAAAATGCCTACCAGCTACAGCACAGAGACTGGCTGTATTATGAGAATAAATGTATGTATAGAGTATAGATCTCTACAAAGTAACATCTACCCTGCAAAACCATCAACGATATTTACCTTTTGGTATGAAATTAGGAAAATTACAGAATCACACATTCATCGCATATATGTAGAAGTATTACGCCTCCGTCAACACTATTTAAAAAATTTAGCAGGTGGACTTAAAAATTATGTGTTTGTAAATATTTTATGCCCCATCTACATAATTCAAATCATTTAGCAGGCAAGCTGCCTGTCAGGACCAACCCAAGCTTAGAAATGTACAACCTCCCAGCAAACAAACCGAGCTACTTGATAAAATTTTCTCCCCACGTAGGAACTGAAGTTACATCTCCCGCCTACAATGGTGGAGTGCCAGACCTCTACACCACTGAAGCCAGTTCACACATGCTTTCTCAAAATGAAAGAGAAAGACACAGCAGTAATAGCTTAAAATGCAACACTTGAAGTGATTTTAAAAGCTACAAAACAATAGGCAGAGCATAAAATCATATCTTTGTATCCCACTACAATTGAAATTTTCTGGTATATACGGGTCCTATTGACCACTTGCACAATCATCCAAAGACGTTTTATGTAGACCTAGGAAGTACAAACACTATCATTTATTGTAGTGACTAAACAGTGCTTCCCCTTCTCCCATCCTCCTTCTACTCCTACAACCACAACAACAACATCCACTACCACTACTACTACTTCTACTGTAACAACATAAGGCACACATTCCAATAAATCTAAAATGACTGGGTGCAAAAGCAATATGGATGGTGGAGACAGGTTTCACTGTCAGCAGTTACGGTAGACAATATATAAATTTACATTGTACAATACGATCCCATACGAGCAAAAGTATGCACCCCCCCCCCTTTCACACACACACACAGTCTAAAACATTTTTTGAAGATAAAACAAGGTATCATAAAATA
>NW_004797626.1:369585-403586 GCF_000002075.1 Aplysia californica | reverse complement strand
GGGGGGGGCAGGATTTTTAATGTACACAGCAGCTTCTAGGTAGTACAAGTTGTAAAATGTAATAGCAATGGGTTCTGGCCCTATAAAATTGTTTCCAACAGTAAAACAATAACAGTGTTACATAGCTGCCAGACTTTCGTAGTAGTATAGGGTTTTACGGCGCTCGCAACTGCTGCCAGACTTTGTGAACACAGAGTTTGATTTAAAATCAAGGGTAAACAGTTTGCAGGAACAGAGGACAAATGTAACCGTGATGAGAAAAGTCGACTGTCGATATTATTGATAACTGCAGACGCACTTCAAATGCTTATAATCTACATGAAATATATTAAGAAATTGGAAGCTTTTGAATATTCAACTTATTGAATATATATAACAGTACCAAAAAAACGTCATCCCCTGAAAACCAAAATACATTATTCCAAATAAAAATAACCAAAAATAGTTTTTTTTAAAATATATGTGGTTTTACAACCCTATCAACCCAATTTAGACCATTTAGGAGGCAGACCTCTACCCCTGCCTGTCAGGGCCAACCTGGTTTGAGAGGGGACAACATAGCAGACAAGACCAAAGTCTTTGTAAAGTCGGAATGGCTGAAGTTAAAAATTCAAGGTTAAAATTATTTCAAAATAGTACTATCTATATTTATATTTTGGAGTAAAGACCAATGGTCTTTATAGAATTCTGTTGAGATCAACGATGGAAAACAAATTCAAAATATTTTCGTTTCAGTCTCTTCAAAGCCAGGACACTCCATTAGAATGTGTCAGATCATAAGGTCAGCATTGCATCTGACACAAAAGGGATTTTTCATCTCCCCGCAGAAAGTATAATATATATATGTAAGGAATGTATATCTAACATATAATTTTGTTTAAATAACTTCATCTCTTCTGGGGAGACCTGAAGGTTTTTAGTAAGCCTGAGGTTTGGGCATGATTAAGTGAAGTTTATTGTTAATTTGTTTATTCCATTGTTCCTTCCACTGATTGGAGTTGTAGTATTAGCGAGGGTGGGACATTCGATACTTTGATATAAGGTCCGTTTCTGATAAGACCAGTACATTGTATATGATGACTGCAATTTGCGTGTGTTTTTGGTGCACCTTTTAACACTGTATCATGTTAGGCTGTTTAGGAAGTGATATCTCTGAATTTACGTGCATCTCCATTAAATCTGAACCCACAAAGATGAGGAGTTTGAAACATCCCCCCGCCCAACCCCCCCCCCCCCCCCCCCAAAAAACAAACAACCCCAACCCAAATATAAATACACCCCATTGGGGAATCAAATCGCAGCATGGTACATGTACCAGGTGAGGTAACAGTGTCTCCCATTTCGGGAGTTGAGCTCAGTCATCACGCTCAAAGACATCAACCCTCTGAGCCATGTAAAAAAGAGAAGAACATTTTAATGTCCAACCAGTTGTCATTATCAAAGATACTTTTTCGGTCAAGTCAGTGTCAGTCAGTTGACATTTTGAATATCCAAGACAGTATATTAAGGCATTTATAAACAAAGACACATACATCTTGAAAATTCAAGTCAGCGTCAAAAACAAAGACAGAGACATTTTGAATATCCAGTTGGTATTCATAAACAAAGACACACAAACGTCGATATTTGCATCATCTTAGTAGAACTTAGCTGCACAAACATGAAAAATGTGCAGAGAAAAAAACCAGTACCTTCACTGCATGTGCCCATTGAATACCCATATTATTATATGTTATTTTTAAAAATGACGGACGACGAAGTCTTACACAGAGCATTCAATAAACACACAGCAATGTCTTGCTAAAGTGTAAAAACAGGAGAGTTTTAGTAAAGAGTTTTACGGCACTTGCAACACAATAAGGTAATATAAGTGCAGAAGACTAGAGGTGATACAAGAGAGTTACAAACATAAAAAAGAAGCAGGAGAGATGAGGAAGATAGATGTTAGATAGGAAAGAAGGAGTAAACCACACCAGAGAACCCACCAATCACCCACAAAAACAGGTAAACTTTAAGAACATACATTGCATCAAACACACCTAAAATAATCTACAGAGGGAGCAACTTAAAATGAATTTAAAAAGTCAGAAGTCTGTCAGTTAAAAAAAATCTGCTGCCTGCAAAAGAATTGCTCATCTTGAAGCAAGCACCAACTGCTTCATAGCACTACCCATAGTATCTGAAACAGCCTGCAGTAACTCAAACATGATTGAAAAAAAAGAATAAACATTGCAAGAACACTCACCAACCACCCACTCTCATCATCTAGTCAAAAAAGACCACTAAAGTGTACATGTAGTAAACCAAGTCATTCTAACTGGCCTATATTGCAACTAATTTTCACAAAAGGGAACAAAGTTTTATTTTAAAAAGTGTAAGTATTAAGTCACAGCTCCATAACAACTTTAAGTATACGGCAAGAAATTGTGGAGGAATGGCATGTTTCAATTCCAATAATCCCAACATAACTTAAGCTCAGTCACTGCAGATTCCAACACCCCAAAACTCACAGCACATTATTGTACCTTAAAGCAGGCTAACAACACATATCATTTACCAGCAGTTCATATGTGTACTAATCCCAAAATTTTGATTTGTTTTCAATTTCAGTTTGTCATTCTGTGGTTTCAGTTGCAAGTGCTCAAGAAATATTTTGTTAAAATTTAAATTCTAAATGTTGAAAAAAAACCCCAACAAACAAACAAGAAAAGATACACAATGTAGAGGTATAATAGTTAAAAGAATGAAATAGTATTATCTCTCTCCTGACAAATCTTTCTTTTTGTCTGGGCTTCGTACATTTGAACAGCTTGCCCACGATATAAGATAATGTGGGCATTTTCATACAACACAACACACAGTAATAAATAATTCATCACCAGGTTGACAGTATTGCTAACAATGTATAGTGCACACACTCAGTTTGTCCATCTTCCAAATAGAGTAACTTATAAGTATCATGCAAAAAAAATAATTGTAACGCCATTAGTACAAATAAACAAAAGATAGGTTTGAGTATTTGAAGGAGCATTGTAAACACCCTGTATGGTTTTTCTAAAATCACAGTCAAAAACATTTCATGAGGAACATACATGACCATCAAAGTAATCGTCCTCAGAACACATTCAAACCCTGCCCTAAACTTATATTTCAGTATAGAAATGAACAATATGGCAGCAGTGTAAAAGATTTAACGAAAACTGACAGATTCACACTTTAGCACACATATCTATTCTTTGCTTACTTACACGTAGAAATATTTAACTCACCACGGCTCATTCAGAAATTTATGTTTGCTTTTGACTGAGTTTATTATCAACATGATGTTTGGAAGACATTTATATTACCACATTGCAACCTCAGTGCTTTCTTGTTCTATCTCCTTTTTTAATCACAGTGAAAACAGTTCATCACAAAGAGTGAGCGTAAGAAGAAGTCACATTTTCACTGTTTAAAAAAGCGGAGATATGACAAGAAAGCACTGAGGTCGCAACATGGCTTTTTGGTCTAGCACCATGAGCACAGAAACATTTTTGGAGGAATTAAAAAAAATATTAGGGTATCAAGCATTCAAACCTCAACTCTCTTGTCACTAATCAAGTTCGCATTTGCAACAACAATTTGCACTGAAAAGAAATAGGCTACCAACAAGACACAGAAAAAAGGGGGAAAGGTGTTTACCATTCTAGTAAACTAATGCTACATCAGCTCAAGAGTGGACACTTCAACAATAGTCGCAACAATAAAACTATCTCCAGATAGATTGACATAGCTTTAGAAGGATAGAGGGGGTCAGAGAAACAATTAGATAAAAAAATATAACCATGTAACAGGCATTACAACAAACAAGAGAAAGACGTTCGCCTTGCCCTTGACACCATGAGATAACAAAAGCCGGAAAAAATAAAAGTGAAAAGATAAAACAGAAAGTAAGTACAAGGCAAAAGTATTTCTCTACCCACTACCCGAAGCCAGTACAAAACTGTACTGGCCTTTTATCCATCAAATCATCAAAACCATTTTTAAAAAAAACCCAAACCGTTCCTCTGACCAAATAAAACTCTGTGATTCCAGAAAAAAAAGTGTTTTTGATTTTCTGACAACAAACTTGATTACATTTATGTGAGGTGGATTACATCAACAAAACCAAAACAAATCTGGGAACAGACACTGACTTCAACTTTCTCTTCCAACTTGGGATGATTTTTCTATCATACACAATTCAAAACACAAACAGAGAGGAATGGTATAAATTAAATAGCTGACTGAATAAATAAAATTTCCAAATTACACAATCATGGAAGACATTACTTGAATACACACACACCATCTCAAAAACTGTTAACACAAATTTACAAATTTCTCACTCTTAGAACTCAGTTCTGATTTTTTTAACTATGTGTGTCCTCTTTGTATTCACAGTACGGTCAAAACTGTCCAAGACGGCCACCTATTGTAGAGGAGAAAAGAGGTTGCCTTAGACAGGTGGACCTCTTGGACAGTGTCATTATGATATATGCAAAAAATGCAAGGGGGGAAAGTGGGAAGTGGTTGTTTGTATAGGTGATTGTCTTGGACAGGTGGGTACTATTATAGCATGTTGGACTGTACTATAAGTACAGAGTTAAAACAACTGTGGAGTGAGAGAGAGAGGCTGTCAGAGTGGTCACATTCTGTACAAAAGTCATCCAAAGTAGTATCTCGTCTAGCCTATGATAGGACCTCACCCATTGTGTAGAGAGAATAGGAAGAGTTTGAGCCATGACGACCAGTCTAAAAAAAACATTTCCCAATATAGGTGCTTTTTACGCCCTCATCAATACAATTTAGGTCATTTAGCAAGCAGGCTTTGACCCTGTCTGTCAGGTGTCAGGGCCAACCCGGGCTGAGATAGATACAACGTCCCAGTAAAAGATAAGAATTCTCATTACACAGGAATCCAACTCAGGTTTTCTGCCCGTGATGGCGAAGTGCCTAGTTGTTACACCACAGACAAAATGATAAAGTGCAAAATATAAAAGTGATACAAGTTTTGTGGAAGATAGGACTTACCAAAATAAAAATCAGAGCCATGTGTACTTCTTGAACTGTGGTTGATGAACTAGATGAACTGTCAGAGAGGTATTTTTTTGCTATGTTCTTGTTAGAAAATAGGACACTTAATCATACAAATCAGTTCCAATGTTGGTTGAAGAATCTATAGTCAACTACCACTGAGATCTAAGGGTGGAGTGCAGGATAAAAAGAATAAGCCATTCCAATCTTTCATGACTTGAACAGATATAATGTGAAAATAAAAAGTCGCATAGAGGGTCTAAAAAAAGCGATAGACTCACTAGACTCAAACTAAAAACTAGCAGTCATATAAAAATATACCATAACAGTACAGTAAGTAAACAGGAAGCATCTTCAACATCTTTCCTTTCCGGCCATGTTTAAAAGACCAAGGGCAAATCCTTCCACCTTCAACATTACATAAATGGGCCAATAAAAATCTCAAAATAAAAGAATTTTTGGGCAATAATCCCATATATTCTAAAAGAAACAGATAACAGTGACAAAATTATGAGCTCATTTGTGCAACACTTAAAAATAAAAATGGGTACTGGAATGGAACAACGCTAAAGTCTATTATGACCTATAAGTAGAATGCAGATTTACTAAAATTGTAGCTATAATTTCAAAACAATAAGCCAACATTGTCAAAAAAAAAAGAGGAAAAAATGACATTGTACAATGGAAAAATGGCTAAAAGACTACAATATCTGGTATCACAGAGATCGCATAGACAAGTAAAAAAGTAGAGCAGTATGGGGACATTCAGTATCACAGGAAAAGTTAAGAACCACAAAGGAAGTTCAAAAGCAGATATTTGGATAATTAAAATACAGTGGAGTCCACTTAAACTAAAATCATCAGGACTGTCGGATTTTCTTCAGTTTTGACGGGTTTACAGTTTAGAGAGGTTGCTCCAATAGAAGAAAGAAATTGTAGGGTGTATTTCCTTTCAGTTTACCACTTTTTTCAGATAAATTGTGTTCAGTATAAGTGGATTCCACTGCAGTTATCTTTCTGAACTGGACAAAAAGACTGAATGGCATTTCTAGTCTACAAAACATGTTGTGTTTTCACTACACCCATCAGTCTTTCATTGACTACAAACTTGGTCAGGGCTATTCAAAGGCTATCAAAAAGCCTTACAGTATAGATGTAGGCTATTATACGACTCAAAATACAGCAAAGCTTCACAATGCTGGCACTATTTCCCTATCAAGGTGTTTTTACACCCCCATCGACACACTTTAGATTATTAAGGAGGGGAAATTCAGAGTTAATCTGGGCTGAGAGGGATAAAACATCCCAGCAGAAAGACTGAGACACTCGTTGAAAATTCTCCTCACTCTGGATTCGAACTCAGGTCTTCTGCATGCAGTGGAGGAGCGTCTAACTACTCCACCACAGATGCTGGTGCACAAATTTCTACGTTCAGATATATCCCCCAAAACCTATTCCTAAGGTCTGAAATTGCATAGAGTATGATGAAAGAAAGCAGTAATTAAGTCACAGAAGCCAATGGGTATTTTGTGAACTCAATGCACAGGAGATCATTATGCCATGTGGAGAACATACACAGGCAGGAGGACATGCAGAAATTCCCAATGATGAAAATACCAACACACAAAAGCATGCAACAAATGTATGCATATATAATAAAAACAACATAAACCGCTGCTCATGAAGACAAAAAAAATTGAGAAACATTTCCTTAAGCACTTTTTCCATTCTCTATTTGAACACATTCTCTAATTAAACGTTTCTCACTTTTCAAATGAGAGATTACAATAGTCCAACATTTTCTTTTTGAACGCACTTTTTATAATCAAACATTTCTCACTTTTTTTCAAATGAGAGATCATAAAAGTCCAACATCCATCAGTTACCCATAACTGAGTAAGCACCAAACAGAATTGTCTACTTGAGCAGTTCCACTTCGTTGTTCACAGACACAGCCTGCTCGGTGGGACGGAAATTGTAGATGGCCACGCCAAGTATCACAACCACAAAGGAAATAAGGTACAGAACATGAAACTGAAACAAAAAAATGAAAAAAAAAATTATTTTTGTTAAAGACAAGCCTTTGTAAACCCCCACTAAATCAACACAAATAACAAATAGAGCATTTAGTAGGCAAGCATCAATTCTGACAAAGAAGAGTACAAATCTGTAATTCTGAAAGTTTCACTTTTAGACTTGAGTTTTTAAAAATACTAAATAAAGAGTTATTATGATTTACTTTAAGTTTTAGAGATGAAATTCATAACAATTGGCCAAAGTTGGAAATTATCATAGATATTACAGGAATAAAGTTTAATTAAACTCCAGACATTTTCCTTTTTCAATATTGCAAACAAACAAAGTATGTTTACAAAACTACTGTTTTTTTTGCTTTCCCTGTCCCTCTTTCTTCTGATCCTTTCTTTTTAACAAATCTACACAATTCCTCTCCTTAATGCCCCAGCAATCCCCCCCTTAATGCTGTCTGATCAGCAGTTGATCTTTCAGAACATTTTAAAACGTCATACACAAATCAGAAACACAAATTTTGCATAGTTAAAGGTATGCATGTTGTTGCCGCAATTGAAAATTTCAGATTAAAAAGACAAAATTGAAAGTTCTGACTGGTTCACCAAGTTGTGCTTCCTTTTTTATTGTGCCTCTGCTAGCGTTGTTGAAAGACCAAAATGCAGATCTTCAATGAGTGAAACATGTAACATAATTGTATACCCACATAATATATCCAAACTAAGAACCCCAAACACACAAACATATAAGAACATTTACAGAGATACACAATTACAAAAATTACCCCCCCCCCCCCCACAGCCCGACGTGGAATGAACAAGACCGTCTGGTTCGGGACGGCGGGACGCTTTTTCCTTTCGTCCCCCCCCAGTTAAAATATTACACACAAGTACAAAATAACTTCTGCACTTACTGAGTAGCCAAAGATAAAAATTCCGACGATCAACGCGTAGAAGTCAGCAGAGAGCAGGGAGATGTTGGTGATGGTGGCGCTCGTCTGCTGTATCACGTACGCCATGCACAAGTAGATGGCCACCAGGAACAGGACAAACCCCAGCCAAGGCAACACTGGCGACACACAAAACATTCTCTTTTTAAACATGTATATTTTTACACCCCCTTTTACACAATTTAGATCATTTAGGAGGCCGGCTTCCGACTCGGCCTGTCAGGGTCAGCCTGGACTGAGAGGAATACAACATCCCAGGAGAAGGACTATTATACATATTAGATACATATTATTGCCAAATACTACAAAACAAATGAATCACATTATTTTAAAGAAATCCATTTGCTTCTTTAAATTCAGTAATCTGAAAGATATTCCAGAAAAGCCTGAGACTTGAAGGGTACCCACCTATTTTATAAGATGTGAAGTCAACCTTCGACAGCTCCTGTCTCTCCAAGACTATCCTACAGACAACAAAATACACAGAACATTTGAAATGATTATGTATATAATATATTAAAACATTTTTTACTTTTTAAAACCATAATAATAAAAGTACTTTGTCCACAGGGATGGCCTTCTGCGAATTGTCAAGTCATCTAAAAGCAGTTTGTTCACAATAAACAGATGACGACCTTCAAAATCCAAGGATTAAGAAAAAAGACAAAGTAAAGCGAGAAAAGTAAAGGCAATAAGAGCAAGCAATTTGCAATCAGCACAAATGCCAAGTTTCCTTACATAGCATAGCAGCACCTTTCCCTTTCCCGCAGTGGTGTGCTTATCTGCCTGAACATAATATGTTATGTGGTTAAACATTTTGATAAGTTCGTCTGTGAGTTTTTAACAAGCTTAGAGACATTTATCTTTTATAACAAGTATTAAAAAACAGGACCAAGGTGAAGAGGTAATAAAACTGCAGTGATACTGCCTGCAGTAGGCTCACGGGGCTTTTTTCATCAACACAGCCTTTAAACCTTGATGTAATCTCAAGCTACCCCCCCCCCGCTCCACACACCCACACCCACTTTCCCTTTCCATAACACATGCTTTCCATGCAAACAACTTGAGACGTATAAATCCTTGAGAAGACTTAACTATTTAACTCCACTTTCTAAAAAAAGAAATATAATCAGGAAGAAATTGCTTTACATTGTATAAAGTGTTCGATAAAAAATGAAATTGTCATTGTAAATGCTTCACATCCTGTTGACACAATTTTGAACAATAATGGAACAGGTTCTCCAGCCCTGCCTGTCTGGGCCCACCCACGCTGAGAGGAATACAACATCCTTGCAAACAATCAGAGATACAAGAAGCCTACCCTATTCACCAAAGACACTGATAGCCTTTGGAGCCAAGACTCAAACACAAAAAAAAATATATTTTGAAAACGTAAACAACATATAGACGTACACCTGTATCCCAGCCACCAGAGTGCTGAACATTCCCAGCATGCCCAGGAACTCGGACTTGTTGTAGGACTTGACCACAAACTCCTGGGCTACATTGCTAATCCCGTACAGGGCAGCGCCCAAGATGACCAGCACGTCCCCCAGGGCCACGTTGGAACCTTCCGGAGACAGAACAGATGATAATGGCAATGGCAATCTTTATTCATCTCGCAGGGGGAAATTTGTTTTGGTCGTTTACAATTTACAGTGGAAGTGGTGCTACAAAAGACCAGGTGCACTCATGCATACATACAACAAGAAAGGACAAGAATACTGGTACATGTATTATGCACTCAAATACCTACCCTCTAAAAACACTTATCTCTCAGTTCACAACTTACAAAGTTTTTCTTACATACCTATTTATAGAGGACTTCTTTGAGTTTCCTGTATAAATTGATCAGGAATTTTATTTGGCTTTTCTTTGACTTGCTACTGCCAAGGCGTTTTTGACCAATATGACATGCACATAAGACTCTCCCCCACCCCTCCCCTCTTTCCAGTTTTTCATCCCTATCCGAAGAGACAAAGTGTTTGATTTTACTTGTACCTAGGATAATAACAAAATCGAAGTCATTCCATGACAAGATCAATAATAAAACTAATAATAATAGTTCTTCTGTCAATGTCTGATGATAACCAATGCATCTTCAGAAGAGACAATATTCCTTAAAGAGAAATAGATAAAATAAGGATAAATATGATCAGTGGCGTCTGCTATGGCTAATAAGACTACTTCTGGAACACAAAGAATTTGCCATATTTTGAACATTTAAAAACTTTATTTTCACTTGCGAAAGAGTGCAAATTGCAGGCTTCTCTATTGACCCCAGCATTTGTAATTCATGAAGTATGTGATTTGCTGCTGGGTCAGCAAGAACCTAAAATCAAACCTGGTACATCGGTGTCCGTCTAATAGCAACCTCCCTTGGGAACCAAGCCTGGTTCAAAGAGAGAGGGGGGGGGTAATCTATACAAAAATCATTATTATCATTATTTATTATTACATCGAAACACTGACCTCCTCCATCCCCGTTTTTGCCCGTGATGACATCGGCACCAACCATCCCTGCAAGGCCCAGCAGTGCTGTGCCCACTCCGCAGTAGTGAAGGAAACGATACTGCGTTCTCAGGAAGATTCTTGACAGCAACATAACTGTGGCTATACTGAAACAGTCCAAAACCTGGAAGGAAGACGGACAAAAATGGAAATCACAATAGGAAAAGAAAAAGTTTCAGTTTAGTTTTGTTTTCGTGAGAGTTTTACAGCACTAGCAACACAAATAAGTCACATAAGTGTTGAAGGTAGGAGGAGTTACTAGAGAGTAACATACATTACAAAGAATAGAAGTAGGACAGAATAAAGATGATAGATGTTTGATAGGAAAGAAGGTGCAAACCATACCACACCATAATACCTGTCAACCAACCATAAAAAGCGATCAAAGTCCAATGCAGTAGCACTCCTTTCAACATTTCATGAACAACTTAAATTCCCAAATTTGTTTTTAACCCACAAAAAATTGCAAATTCAAGCAGTATACGCAAAAAAACAAAAACCATATACAGAAGATAAAAGGAATAGAAGTAGCAACACATACATAATAATAATGGATTGCATTTATTTTGCGCATCCACTTATGCAATGCTCTATGCACTTAACATGAAACATATTATGTACAGATTTACAAATCAATTTCAAAGGCACATAGTATTACATACAAGTGCACACACATACTCACGCACGCACGCACCCACACACACACACACACATACATCACAAAAAGTCTATTCTTTTATTGATTCTACAGTTTCTCTTTGCAATTTTTTTTACCGTTCTACAGTTGTATTTTACAGACAGTTTGTTCACACACTGTGAAAGCCAACAATCAATATTGCACTTTCTACTAACAAAAGGCTGTTTTCAAGAAATCACAGAATAATGCCCTTCTATTATTCTATGTATACTGTCAAGGCTGTGTACCAAAATTTTTACTGACCTGTACACTCGTGACGGAGGTATATCCATAGGCTTTCACCACCAGGAAGTTCGCCTCCACATCAATTAAGCCAATCAAAAAGTACTTCCAACCTCTTGAGGACTTGAGTACAGATACAAGATTTCCCTCTCCCGACTGGAATGCAAGTTTGGTGGTGAATACAAGACACAGGACGCAATACATCAGGAAGCTCTGGGCTGAAATAGGCAAAAAGTAAAATTGAACACCTCCAAACATCTTTGTGCATCACAACTATCACAGTTCGCTGTTTCCTGTTTCTGTAAGACTTACCCGTTACCCCATTTTAAGACAGAGGTCCAGCTCACAACTGAATGGTTGTGGATTTAGACACCGACAGGGCCCCAATGTTGTGTTCTTGGTAAAAGCACTTTAAAATTTTCCCCACTTTACCCCGTTAGAAATGGGTTACCCGACCACAGACAGTAAAAATCTTGTCATAATCTTGTTAGTGTCTGAGCCTTATTATTGTTATTATTATAGCATACATGTAATACTGAAGGAGCAAAACAAAGGACAACTTTCTGAGCAAGGTTTGACTGGAAGACAATGCTTGTTGCTTCTAACTCTTGGAACTGAATTTTCTTTATTGTCCTATTCCTTACACTGAGTACACACACATTGCCAATCAAATGCATTGGTTCAGTCACCTCACCACCAGCCAGATTTTTCTCCATGGAGAGGCAAAAAGCCACCATCATGACAAAATTTGACTGTGACTTTCATATATGAAATTTGTTAATTTTTCAAGGCTGTAAGTCGAATCAGTCATACTGTGCCAAAATGGTAGCTTTTGCCCTTCCATGGAGGAAAAATCTAACTGGTTGACTCAGTTGCAATTTAACTGGCAGTGTGCATCAGCCATTACAAGATACTGAGCTCTCTCATACTCATACTCATACTTAGCATATGACAAAGAATACTGAGTAGGCTACTAACAACTCAACAACTACGACTCATAACTTTATAGTCGATGGTGTTACAAGCCAATATTACCACAGGCTCATTTATGATTCTGACTTAAATTATTTGGAGAGTTTTACATACAGTAGAAGTCTCAAACTTTTTACCTCAACAGTCCAAATGGACACTTTATCTATACACATAACATAAAATTTAAAGGAATTACAGCCTATCACACACAAAAGCAAAACATGCACATAGTGAACAGATTTTCATGTCCCAAATTTTCTTTAAATTTAAAAAGGTAAATTATACAAATCGAAAAGATTTCTGTACCCCGCCGATTTCGCTATTATGTACGTGCTAGACTATTCATTACAATACAACAATTTATGTCTTGCCTTAGTCAACTAGAGACCTAAATAATAGATTTCAAATTGAAATTCCGCTACCCACAGAGAGTGGTGGAAGGACAACAGACAGTACTATGACGGGGTTCGTGCCAGACTTACCCGTTGGGATATTAACGCCTTGTTCCTGTAGCAGCCCTGAAAAGACCCCAGTCCCACAGAGCAGAACGGACAGACACTGACCAAATATTAGTGCCTTGACAAACTCTCTGGAACATGAGAGAGGGATTGACAAACAGTTTAGTTTAGCGAGCAGCTATGGTAAGGCTGGCTGAATTAGCCTCGTAGCATGTTACATTTTGAACTTCAATAATTTCAAGCAACACATGATATAATACGCCTTATTTAATTTATGATAGTGTGGGTTATTATTTTCATCTATAAAAATATATATAAATGTGTCATGACACGCTGGAATCAGATGTTCGTCAATTTTTGGGCATGTGGAGTTATTGATATCACCCTAAAACTTGCATGTATTTTTTGTGCTTTCGATAAAAAAAAACAACCCTGCCTACCAAGATAAGAACTCGAAATATTTGCGATTAAAGGAGGTGGGGGTCACCTGGTTTCATAGTAAATTAGCCAAAGTCTGATAACTTTAATAGCTTGAGATTGAGAGTCTTTGAAAATGGAAAATTTACATATTTTCAGCCTTTCATTAGTTTAATCAATGTTTGCCAGTAAAATTTACATAATATATGGAAAATGTGTTTGTATACAATAAAGGTGTTGAGCAAAAAAACAATAATTCAATAAAAATTGCCTTAAGGAAACATGCTTCTTTCTTCGATTTCATTATTTTGACAAGCACTTAATTTCCCCACGATGCCTTACATATATATATATGATTTTGTTTAAGTGTGCATACGAAAATATTTGTGAGTAAAGGGATTGTGATACATATGTGAATCTCCATACGTGCCTAAGCAATAAAAAATACTTGCTAAAATCTGAGTGTCTATTTTTTGCTGCCCCACTCATTTCTGTTGTCTCTCTCTTTACATGGTTTTGCTCATATCTCTCTCTCTCTCTCTCTCTCACACACACACACACACACACACTCACAAACACACAGACAAGCAGACACACATCTTTCTGATTCATCATCATTTAAAGTTGTATTAACTCATTTTAAACAAAGTGCGCATTGCTTCTTAAAACACACACAAAGTACATAAATTTGCTGGCAAATTTAGAGAAAAAGCATTGCAGTACAAAACCAGAGTAGTAGTCATAGTTGTAGCCAATTCAGCATGAACTACAGAGAAGCAAGTTAAAACAAGGTAATCTCAACCTATATAACACACTACCAGAGAAAAAAATTTAAGCCTCAAGGGAATAATTTACAAAGAAACTGTGTGTACTATTGCAAAGGACTGACATCTTAAACTCAATTGAAGATGGGGCCACCCTTTGAGCCGAGGATAGAAGTAGCGGACTTCTTCAGCAGTGCATAAAACATAGAAAATACTCACGGGAGGAAATGGGAAGTGGTCGTTTGAATAGAGGTTTATAGTCTTTATAGTTATACAGGGGGCCAAAGGAGTAGCCTAGGTTTGACCGTTATAGCATTCTTGACAGACATTTAAATTACCATCATGCTGTCAGTCACTCAGTGAAAATGCAGAGTGGTGAGCTTTTTATAAATACTACCACCAGTACTAAACTAAAGTCACTAAGACTGGGTTGAAAAACTATCTTATAATGTACTGGAGGAACATTTTAAAAAGTTTGAAAAACTAATTTAATTAAAAATGACATTCTGCAACTGCAGGTGGTAATCAAGTAATCACTAAATAATAAATTCATTTACCGTGAGCACAGAAGCTTGTGAGCACCACGGCTGATCTTTTCTGCTCTTGACGATGCGGGAGTCTGTTCATGTTCGTATGAAGGCGAGTCAGACATACTGTCGTCATATGAAGTGGGTCCTAGGCTCTCGTAAGAACTCATAGTTATACAAGTTGGTTCAGTGTCAGATCGATAAACAATATTGGAGGCAGCAAAAATGCATTTTAAAATGTCTCAGTCTACATGATTGACTGTGGCGCACACGAGAGAAGCGAATCAAAATAATTGTCATCCAATCACACAGCAGACTCTCAGAAACTGCAGCAACAGCATCCATACACAATGTGATACTGAAATATCTTGTTGTAAGTTCTAAAATATATTATGTAATATAATGGGATGGTGATTCTTCCGACAAAAACAGACAGAAAAAGCCCTGAGAAACAGTGTTTTTGCTGTGAATATCTAGTAAAAGTTTTACCAAAACCTTTCTAGATATCTATAGTAGGTAGGCTATAAAGTTCACTCTGACTGATTAAATTTCTTATTTTATATTTAGATCTAGATCTAGATATAAATAGATCTAGATATCTAGATCTAGAGTCTAGATTAGTAGGTTATAAATTATATAATATAATCACTCTGACGACTGAAGCACCGTTATATATTTTTGAATTCGAGACCTGGAACCTCGACCCTGTTACTGTTCGTGTTAACTACAAGCCACTAGTCACCAGTAGCTCATGTTTCAACTGCTTTTTCTTTACTCTCACTTTCACGTGACTTGAACAGTAGTGTCGAGTGTAATCCCACTCATCAGTGTAGTCTAAGGCAAGGCCTCCTATAATTTACTATAATAAAAATTATTATTGGCCATGCCATGGACCACATCAATTCAATGATCATGGCCATAATGGGGTTTGAATTGTTGACATAGAATCTAGATTGCATCACGAATCACAGTCACAGTTCACTTTTTAAAATAGATAGATCTAGATTCTCTGACTGAGAAAGTCAATTTTTTTCAAAAGTAAAGATTTCATTACGCCGTCTTTTCATACCGCAACTGCATCAGAAAGTTGCAAAACCTCAGCTTTCTACTCAAACTCAAACGACCTCAGGCCATCAATCAAAATAAAACACAAATACCGACCACTCTAGACGAAATCTAGAATGAAGAGTTCTTTCCAATCAGCTGATATGTATGGTACAACAGATTACCACTGAACATTCAAACCATCAGAATTGTGTTCCATCAAGGTTGTTTTTTTCATGTTTCACACGATTTAAAAAAAAAAAGTTTGATTGCCACTACCATAGAACACACACAAAAAAATTGCACTAGAAAAATTGTATAAAGTATAAGTATGCTTACTATGATTTTTTAAAAGTATTCTTTATTTGAGTAGCATAAATCTTATCTGGGAGTTATTTAATGGAAGTACATGTACGTGTACATAGTCTCTAATGTAGGCTAGACAGGTCCTACAGATGGTTCCAGCACAGCAGTATCTTACTAAAAAAAACCCAATCAGCTATGCAAATTAATACATTACAAAAGAAAAAAGAAATAACTGTGATTGTGCTTATGTCTGCAGGTGAAAAATGAAAGACGGGATGGTGGGTGAGTTGATGTGTTCAATACAAAAATGAACAATTCAACTATATTCCCAATTCCCTATTCCATATTAATTCAATATAAGGGTTTTGTTAACTTCCTAGTGGTTGGCTCATGCGGACGGGTTTAGACCAATCAAAATATTGGTCCTTTTCATTCTTGCCGTAGGTCACATGACACAAACACAACTACGCAAAACAGGAAGTTGGAGAAGTGATCGGAGAGCTCAATGATAATGTCGCATTGATTATTTATATTCATATCTCTGGCCTTTGTAACTTTCTGTGGAGGCAAAATGTGTGATCCTATATTCGAGTATCAATTTAGACTTATTCTGATTGGGGATAGTACTGTAGGTAAATCGTCTTTGCTCAGGTATTTTACAGATGGCAAATTCGACGAGGCCTGTGACCCCACAGTTGGTGTTGATTTCTATGCACGACTGATGGAAGTGAAACCTGGTGTACGAGTTAAACTCCAGCTTTGGGACACTGCTGGACAAGAACGATTTAGGTAAAGTACTTGTTCTGTTAGTATCTGTCTTTGGTATTTCAGGAAAAGATATCTTTTTGTCCCTAAAAGTATGGACGTACAAATCCAGGACTGTGTGTACCTAGCAGACCATTTCACTAATGACAACGTCGCCCAGCATTCTAATTGGTATTCAACATGGCAGATTTCGACAGCCTCACAGGTCAAGTATGAGTAGTGTAAGTCATGATTCTGACTTGAACTGTCACATGATAATATATTAAATATCAGAGAGAGGTATTTCCTAGATAGGCCCTACATCTATATATTTTTTAACATCTTTTAGTTTTAGTACCATAAAACCTTCATTTTAAGATTGGCTTTGTAACCAGCCTCTAGATCTAGATCTACTACTACTACTCACTAATGTTTACATTTTTACAATTTACTACTTGCTGATCCAGATTTCTTGTGGAGAATTTAAATTGACAATTGAGACTATTAAGTTAGCTCTAACTCGAATAGGAGGCTTGGCCAGGATAGAGAAAGGTGGAAAATGTTCGTGGCCTATACCCAGAAGCAGGGTGAGAAAGGCAATGATGATAAAATGTGAGGCATCTTCTTGGGGAAATCAGGCGCTCTTCAAAATAATGAAATCAAAGAAACCGTCATTTTTTTAGCCGTTTAGATCTATTCCAATGTTCTTTTTTTTGGGGGGGGGGGGGCATCGCCTTTTATGTCTATTTAAAAACACAATTCTATGAGGATTTTACTGAAAACCATTTCATTGATTAAAGGCACAAAAATGTAAATTTTCAGTTTCCAAAGACTCTTAAGTTTATAATGTAAATCACCAAACTTTGGTGGCCTTTTTCTCACTTATTTTATCTCTGAAGTCAGGTGGCCCACACCTCCTTCAATCATAAATATCACTACTTTTGTTCAAAGGCTCAATTGTGAGGTATTTTTTTCATGGAAAGCAAAACTATTGAACAAGCTTTTTGAGGTACTAATAACTCCACATGCCCAAAAATTGACGAGCGCCAGATTCTACCACATCATGAGACAAATGCCAATAAACATTGAAAGCACTGTCTGTTTTGCATTCATTTCTTTTTGTTCATTGTATAATAGAATATAATGTATTATTATCTGCAATCTCCAATTTTGGCCACAACAACAAGTGCACTGGAATATAATCGAAAGATACTTCAAACTTTCACTGTTAAGTAGCAATGCCCACCGAGCATGATTTTTGGCCCCCGCTGCGGGGGTGTTTCGTGGGATGAACTAACGCAAAGGTTATTGTCTTCAACTCGCTCTCATGCCGCTTCTCGTAAATGAATATATGAATGAAACTTGGCAGCCAATCAGAAAAGAGGTCAATCTCGTACTCGTAGTATGCAGTTTGACAACTTTGTACCCATCCGAGAAGCAGTCGAAAACGTTTGCGAAAGTGGTTGATGGGGTGCGCTTTGAAGATTTTTCGGAGCTGTGATTTGTCAAACTGACTGATACGTTGTACACCATTTTTCTTTATTCCCTTAAAATTTCATGCTTCTGTGTTTAGTGGTTTTTGCGAAATAAAAAAAAAATGTGGGAGTAACTAAGGGAAAAGCGGCATTGCCATTTGCGCATGCTGGGTGAACGACCGGCGGCTGGGAAATTTCCACTGAGTGACGTCATCAGCCATCGGTCGCCTCGGGCGCTACAAACGAGGCTCCGCTTAATGTGAACCGGAAAGGGGGGGTAAGATACTTGAAAACTAAACGGGGGCCTTGACAACTTGCATTTTTGTTGCATTTTAGTCACAATACAATAGAGGTAGTCATTTTTATTTGCTTGATTGTGTGATAGAAGAATAGAAACAGAAAAGCAAACATCTTGAGAAGTGGTATGGCATTGTGTTTGCGTTATAAATGAAAGCCTATTCCCCCCTCTTGGGAAAGCACACACTTGGAACTCGTCCTGTGTGCTCTGTTTGAAAAAGTGAGGCATTAAGATTGTTATTAAAGAGTATGGTACTTATTTAGTCCAGTCTGGGAAGATAGTCCCGTTTATACATTGTTATCGTTCACGCGTGCATGCGTGAGTGCGCGCGCGTGCGTGTGTGTGCGTGAGAGAGAGAGAGAGAGAGAGAAGGGGGGGGGGGAGGGTGTAAATATGTTACATTTATAGTATGAGTTGTTGCCTACACATGCGAAGTATTCCCATGACTTGTAAACTATATTATCTAAACGCATCTTAATCTAGCACACAATAAGACACTGTCCAACAATGGATATACATAGAGACGATCTTATTTTCTATTACAAAGTATGCATGCTTTTACTAGTAGAGAACTGGATTTATTAGACTAATAAATCCAGCTCTCTACTTAAATTTTTGTGGCAAATTGATCCAGAGCATTGCTTGGCAAGGAGGAACCTTTTATGTTGCCAAGTTTCATTCAAATATCATGACTTTGGGAGAAGATATGACTGATAATCTTTTTAAATCTGTAAAGAATGCCACTCTTTTACCTGTTAATGTCTTTACAACTCAAAAAGTATTGATAGATATTAAAAATTTGACAGCATGACTAGATTCTGCATTAAAAACTGTACTAGACTGCCAAGTTTCATTTACATACTCTAAGACATCTAATAGGCGAGCTATGACAAATATTGTCTCAAAACGCACCGAAAACCGCCACATTTTTACCTATAAACGTCTTCATTACTCAAAAAGTAGGATAGCTATGAAAATCTGAAAGCAGGACTAAATTCTGCACTAGAAAATGTAGGCCTACTGGGTTGCCAAGTTTCATTTAAATACTCCGAGAAATGAGCGAGTTATGACGAATATTGTCTCAAAACTCACCAAAGAATGTCCCATATTTTGGTTTTTTAAAATTATATAAAAGTGTACCAAAAAATTAATTGATTAAAAATTCATAACTTTTTTGTTTATTGATAGATTTCAAAAATTCAAAAAGTTCCATGCTCTGTGGGAATACAGCTACAAAATGCACCTATTTGCAAACATTTTCTGACAAAAAAAGGTTTTTCGTGGTCATTGCAATGTTAAGGGGTACGTACTGAAGGGTATTGGTAGGCTAGTCAGTAGTAATAGTGTTGTAATTATTGGGGTCAAAGTGGGATAATTATTCCTCACTTGTATTATCTTCAAGATCTTCACAGTTATGTATTGTAAGTAATTAGCATCATGTTGTATTATTTTAATGTTCAATACACCAGTTTTTAGCTTTTAAGGCAGATTTCACGGCAAGTGCCCGGAAGACAATTTGAGATTATTGATTATCATTTTGAGTACAAATCGCCCAAAATGTAATTTTTTGCTTTATGTCATTGTTTGAATGACTATCTATCTGGAAAATCAAGAATATATATACAGTTTGCCGAAATACTTTATGGGTCAAAGGTTATTTCAAATCGGTGCAAACGCCCAAATTCAGTCTTACAGTGATTCCCAACTTTCACCAGACTCACAGCATTATAAAATAAATAACGGTCAAGAGGATGTGTGGGTCAAATATTATATTTATAATCTCTTCGCTTTCATTTGGAAAAAAGGTACTTGCTTCCACAAAATTGTGCCTGTGGACTACCCAGTTCTGTCCTGTCGAGCCTGCAAGGAGGAGGGCGAAACTGTGGACCATGTGTTCCTAAAATGTCCCGCCAACTATCGTGTCAGAACACGTCTGCTGGGACATTTCAGGGACCCCAAAAAAGTTCTAACCTTCCTAACATTGCCAACAAATAGCCTGTGATGTTGAGTTCCTGTGTGCTGTCGGTATTGCTGACCGTTTATGACGCCACAACACGAGAAGAGAGAGAAATATTGAATTTGTTTGTTTGTTCCATAGCAACAATCTCCAGTTGGTTAGTTATTGCAAGAACTTTTCCAAGTTTTCGTAGCATTTCACTGACAGGTTTTTGTAAATGCAATTATAAGGCGTTGTACAACAGATTTCTAAAAGACTTTCATTCTTTTAAAGCCAACTAATAATTGTTGTCTGGAAAAATAATTAAGTTTCTCTATGGGGCACAACATTTTCCAAACCCCTCTTCGGACTGCATTACCACGTAGTGTAGAGATATAGATGGACCATGGAACAAGTGTCGCAAATTTATTGCAGTGCAATTGCCTAAGAAAGAACTGATGTGTGAATTATAACTAGTTCAGAACAAAATGTTCCTGCCATAGAAATATATGAGGAGACTGTTTAGGTCACTCAGGCATACACAGATACTTAGGATTAGGGGTCACCATTGACAACAAACTGTTTCAGAACGAACATATTGACATTTTAAAAATAAAAATGACAAAACAAAGGCTTAAAAAAAAGTTTCTTTTTAGAACATTAATCCTTTGAACCCTGTGCCCATACACCTAGCCACCGGTACCCAGTGAGTCCCTATCCCAGACCCGTCTCATCTGGGACAAAATCCACCCGCAAAATGGTTTACTACACAGGACGCGATTGAAATTACCTCTATTTTGAAGATCTTTCTCAATTAGATGCTGAATGACGAGAACTACCACCCAGAGTGGGATATGGAATGTTTAATGTGATTCTTAGGATGATAATAATAATAATAATAATAATAATAATAATAATGAAGATCATTTCCATAGCGCCCACTCCCGTGTGAACACAGCTCTAGGCACTTTACGTAAATGCATCATGTATGAACAATGCATGCACACACGCACACACACATACATACACACACATTAACACACGCACACACACACACATGCGCGCACGCACGCTTACACATCGTTACGAAATGAGCACATACTAATACATAATAAAATAATATATATACACAATGCAATTAGCAAAATACTTAAATGGATACATAGTCATTTACATGACATTGTACCGAACATGAATCTACTGACATAGGATTATATTGTCAGGGGGCTTGCTTTCCCCTCATTGATTGTACATGCGTACAATTAACATAGATCTGATCTTCCAATACATGTACTCACCTGTAGTCAAGTAGGCTACTGTAAAAAAAGCGTGCAGAAATTTATTTGCTTGGTATGAAGTAGTCAGTGTTTCTTTTGGAGCATCCAATCAACCTGCAGAGATTATATTTGTCAATGTTAATGGCTTTCATTCAGTTTTAACCCTCCAAGCATTGCTAACAAATAGCCTGTCATGTTGGGGGAAATTGTATAAAATGATTTCATGATATTATGTTTGAAAATTATTCTTGGGAACTGGCAAAATCAAGAAAGTAAAGACAATAAAAACCTATACACAGAAAGAAGAATGTAATAGGAAGTAGAGCTCATTTGTGAAGGAGTTGAATGTTTATGATGTAAAAGGGGGATAAATGAATGGAAGTGGTGTCTCGAACAATGGCCGATTAAATTGGCCAATGACACAAGAGGGTTAAAAATGTTTAAGAATTTCTATAAATTTATTGTGCATCTTCTAGGAAGCTGCATTTTTTAAAAGGAGTCAAAATTTGTTTTCATCTTTAATTTCAGGTCGATCACAAGGTCTTACTACAGAAATTCTGTGGGTGTGATGATTGTATACGATATCTCCAAGAGGAGCAGTTTTGAGAATCTGAAAGACTGGTATGAAGAAGCACGGGAGCACATTGAGCCGCACAAGGCCATCTTCGTTATCTTGGGTCACAAGGCAGACAACGATGAGAAACGACAAGTGACATTCAGAGAAGGAAAGCGCTTTGCTGAAATGCATGGACTAAAATTTTTTGAGACATCTGCCAAAACTGGCCAGAATGTTGAGGAATCCTTTGCACAGATTGCAAAAGACACATATCAGCATTTGCAAGATGGTCATATCAAGATAGAAGAAGGCTGGGATGGAGTCAAGGTAGGATTTGCCAGGCCAAAAGAGACAGTTCATTTAGCTGAGGCGGAGGGGGAAAGCCGGTGCTGTTGAAATCGTGTGTTGTAAAATTTGTTACACATGTGTCGAGATTGTTCTGAACGGGTGTGAGAATGTAGCCTCTTACAGGAATTGGTGAAGGAGTGAAGGTCTGGTCTTGTCAATATATTGCAGACAACAGGGCAGTGTACAATGTCACATGTGCTGTCCTCGGGGCGTTTTCATCCCTTTAATCCCACAATAGATGTTTTCATTAAGTCGTTAGTGTTCAAAAGCTGGTTACACATTCTTTATTCATGATCCCATTCACACACAGAAATGAATTACTCCCAAAGTTGTTTTTTTTGTTAAGTTGAAAACCTGATTGTTATGGTAATCATAGTGTACAGGTGTCTGGTGGTGCACAGACTGCTGGTACAGGATAAAGAGAAGGGGAAAGTTTGTTCATTTTTGGCAGTTCCATGCTAGAGGCTAATTGTCACTTTTACCCTAAGGTAGTTGTGAGATGCTGTTGGATAATCCAAACATTTCACTCTTGTGATAATTTTGGGGAATTCTCACTGAATGCAGTTTTAATGTAGGGACCGTATAATCAATTCAAGCAATTGTTCTAATGAAGGGTAGCAGAATTATATTATAGACTGGTAGAGGAACTCCTGGGTGCAGTTATGTTCTTTGTTACGTGCTCATTCTGTGTGAAAAAAGTAGCTCTGTGCATCTGAGTGATCATTGCTATTTGAATTTAAGTTGAAATTTTAACGCCTGAACATCTTGTGCTTTTGTACTTACCCAAGTGAGCCAGCGTAATGTTGTTCCATAATTTACATGTTGTTTTAATTTCGGTGTGAGTGACCAAGGCTGTCCCAGAAGTTAAATGTGCAATATGTCATTTTTTGCCTGTTTGCTGTTTGATAATGTCTTTTTTATGAGTTGCAAAGTGTATCAATCTGCTTTTCAAGCATAATTTTTAAATGTCTTTTCTGCAAAGCTGTGATTTCTTTTTTGTTGATGTGACTTGACTTGTTACTGCATGCAGTGGATATTTGAACATAATCATAATGCCTCCCTGTGCATGGGATGATTTTAAAGGTTTACAATTTTACAGTTAAATTCTAAAAATTTTGATTCTTTGTCATGTTTATACTTAATCTTGGCATAGCCATGTTACACTCGTAGAAGGCAAGGGATTTTAGGGTGGGAGGTGGTGGTGAAAATATTGACGGTATTGCCTTGTGCTTTTTTTGTATGTGTTCAAATGACATGACATATTAGATAAGAATTTTATAAAACAATAATATAGTTTGTTAAGAAATGAATATTAAGTGTATAATACATGCTGTATATTTTTCTGGCAAAGTGTATAATTATAAATCAAAATGGCATGAATCCTATTGGTGAAGAATTTGAGAGCTGAACCTAGACTCTTTAACAACTTTACAACTCATGACCCGAGGAGAGAAGGAGAGACAAAACTCTCATTATCATATCAATCAATCGTCTCTTGGCCGGTTGTATGGCAAGGTAAACTACTAGAGCGCTATCGATTTAGAATTTTGATATATTATGAAATTTTTGTAGTTTTTTTTTTATAGTGCTGCATTGTGTTGTTGGTGCTGCATCAAAGCATAGCTACTTTACAGCTTTACAGCTGTCTAGTTGTTCTCCTGGGGCAATTCATATCGCTAGGGGATCTCATGGGGAGGCCAGTTGTGGGAGTCAATGTTGTGAATTTATGGACATTTTTAAGTCCCAGTTCACTGATTTATAACACGATAACACTGAGCTCTGGTGCGTTTTTAAGTTTTACTCGATTTTGTATGTTATTCGAGTGAAGATAAGGATTGCTTTTTATCTTTTGACAAATCAAAAGATTATGTAAAACAAATGACATTCACCATATCATAAAAGGCTAAAAACAGGTCCAGTGGAATTAGAATATCCATGTTTTGTGTTTGAAAATTGTTTTTTTTTTCCCCTGAAATCTCATTTTGAAGCCAGTTATTTTGGTTTTATCTTTTTGATTTGATTCAAATTGTGTTTGCTGTGGCATGTTACTCTATAAATTATGTGTCTCCCATGTTTTCACATATCAAGATATTTACTTATTTATACACTTTGAATCTTTTACTGTTTATTAAAGGATAGTTCACGGGTCTGGCGACAATTTTCATGACATGGTGGGTGCTTTTCTCTCTCAGATCACAACCCAAAGATCAGGGTGTGTACGATATTATCGGTTAGGGTACTTTGTGTTTCATTCACAATGTTATTTAAATGATTTGATGCTTTTTAGTTTTTGTAAGAGTTTTACGGCACTGGCAACACAATAAGGTCATATAAGTGCCGAAAATTAGAGGTGTTACAAGAGAGTAACAAACACAAAATAGAAGGAGGGAAGTTAAAATGATAGATGTTTGATAGGAAAGAAGGAGCAAACCACACCAGAGTACCCGCCAACCACCCACATGATTTGATGCTCGGGTCAAGAATTCCTACGGGGAAATCTGTTTCCAGTGTCGTGTCTACAAGCATTCTTGCAAATAACTTTGGGCAGTGATTATTCAAATCCTTACAACTCGGGTACCTATCATTGCTGTCATTCGGCATTATAGTGTGTTCAAATTTCGAAAAAATGAAAATCAAGTATGTAGTAAAAGTTTGATGAGGTGCACCGATTGGTCCAAGTCTCATTCCTCTTCTTTAAGAAAATAATGAATTTAGACGCATTAAACATTTTGTATCAGTATAATCACCTGAGAGAAATAAAACAGTTTTTTTTGCTTCTTCTGAAGACCCCGTATTTTGACATATATGACAATGATAAATGACTGACTGCAATGATATTTATGCACTTGCAGTTAAAAGCTGAGCTGGGCAAGCACTAGTCTGATAAAGACTACCAAAATTCTCACTGATGAGTGGGAAGTGCCTAGGTATTGTTTAGTTAGAATAAGCAAGAACATTAAAAAAACCTGATTAACTTACTTCTATGTGTAGTGTGTTCACGTTAGGAGATGAGCCAGTAATCAAATCTGTTACTGTTACTATATTTATTTTATTTTGGTGAAGTTTTTTTAGATCTAAAATTTTGAAAACTATGTCAGTGTGTATTCCAAAAAGCTTTTATGGAAATTCTGTTGTCTGGTTTGGAAGGTATTTTTAATAATACTAATAATATGTTGATAAATAACTGTCTCAATTTTTTTGTTTTTCATCTATAATTTTTATTTGGCTGAGAATAAAATATGGCTCTTGTATGTGAACTTGAGTGAAACGACATGCTTTTGAGAAACTGTAATGTTGATGATTTTATATTTAATGCATAGGTGTCAAACTCAAGGCCCGCGGGCAGCATCCAGCTTGGCGAACAATTGTATCTGGCCTGCGAGAGAATTTTAGGAAGCCTAACCTGAGAATCTCCATAACACAGAAACTTATTCCAAACATGAGCGGACTAGTTGCCTACAAAATGTACCAAACATTCAACTCTTGAAAAATTGAGCGTAAAATTATATGCCTTGATTTGTTCAATTGTTCAAACTTGTTTTCTATTTTTTTTATAATATACATTTTAAAAAAGGTTTAGTTCCAATGCTCAACGAGTGTTTATTCAGTGCGACCCTTGACCTTAGGTATAATTTTGGCCCCTAGAATGATTGAGTTAGACACCCCAGATCTAATGTCTTTGTTACCAGTTGCCTCTCAGAGTGTACAGTAGAGCGATTAGCTTCATTTATGATTTGTTTTACACATATGAGAGATTCAGGCATGTTCCGAACTGCTTGAGCAGTTAAAACACTACACAAGGTGCTATCTATACAAAAGGAGGGGAGAAGAATGAGCAGTTAGTCCCCTAGAGCAGTGCTTGCCAATGCGGGTGATATCGCCCACCGGTGATTTTGGTGGGCAGGAGGAATCACCTGTGTAGTGACAGGTTTTATTTATGCCCGTTTTGGAAATACGTACAGGGGCAGGACAAAACAAAAATTTTAGCCTCTTAAAGGTGGCAAAAGTGAACGCCGGATTTAAAAATGTTGACAAGCACTGCCCTAGATTGTTCTGGGTATATGGTATTATGATCAAACTTCACCTTTCATTAGTTTAAAGTTTTTTTAGTTTTCTATTTTGTTTTGAATGACAGACCGTAAAGCTGGCTTTGAATTTGTGCATTTTTCCATTCTAGAAAAATGGAAACAGTGTATTATACTTTTATACACATTTAGATTCATAGTCCCGGCTTTGCATGGATTAAGGGAATGTCAGAACTGTGGTTGTCACTGTTTTATGATTTGTTTCAAAAGAAAATGCTCATTTTTTTAATATGGAGGTTTACTTGAGGGAAAGACAATGCTCATATTTTTTTAATTTCGAATTTTTATGGTTAGTTGTTGATTAAGCTGCAGATGATATGGTAGTTGCAGAACAAAAGTTTTCTTTGTCTCAGTCCCATATAATGATATATAACTAAAGCCAGGCATGAGTCTAGCAGCTATCTTGTGGGCATTATGGACACTGGTCAACCATTCAGTTTTTCCATTATAATCTGAAGACTGATGATCTTATAGATCCAAGAGAGGAGAGCATTTACAGAAGTAGTAAACTACCACTTGTCGCCAACATGGCAAAAAGAGAAAAAAAATACTGGAAATAAAAACAAGCAACTTAAATTGATCACAAATGCTAAAACTAGCTGCAGATAGTTGTACCTTTCCATTTCCTAAAGTGGAGTCGATGTCCATCTTAAAGCTGCTTTTATCACCTTTACTTTGATTTTGCAGCCTAGGGGATTATAATGCTTTTGTGGGTTTTTAAATCTCACAATTGAGGAAGAAGTAAATGCATTCTCTCAAAGGTTGAGGCAAAAAAATATCAGTTTAAGCAGTTAGATTTATTTGCCAGCAATTAATGTCAAGGAGATTGATTATATGGCCCGTAACTCATGAGGCAGCCCTATCTCAAATGAACTTGTATAATAAAAAAAAAAATAGTGACAGGGAAGAGGAGCAGCACAAAACCCTCAACTGCTTTGTTTTGTTTGCAGTTTTGTTTACCTCAGATATACGTGTATATATGTGGCCACAGATATTCTTCTGTCTATGTGTTCATGAGCTTGCTGTTTCTGTCATCGGGTCATGATATTCTCATTCTACCACCTATGCGCCTGTTGTTCTCATGCAATTCAGATTTCTTTCAGCCCGGCCATCTGTTGCGACATAGTGACGTGATGAGTTGCTGTGTATTATAATGTGGAATTGTAGTTTGTTTTAATCTCATCTGTGTATCATGGTCCTTTTTTGGCCCTTTGTGTCTTGACAAACAGTTTTTAACCACCATTGGTCCAGTGAACGGAGATGAACGTTTTTCAACGATTGTTTAAAACAAAAAGTGCAGGGATTTGATGATTTTTGTTTTTAAGAATGCCCAGCCCCTTACCATTTATCTCTTTGTGAGATTCTTTTTCAGGCTGTGCCCCAATTATAAGATTTAAAAAATGCTTTCAGTTTTTGAGTCTGAGGCTAAACTTGCGGTTGTTGTGATGTTGTTGTGATCGATTCAGAAGACTTGCGGTACATAACCGGTATCTACTGGATAAAAGTTGTGAGAGCTATAGGCCAATTCTGGGCATAAAAAAAGGAAACTTTCAGTGAAAATGATTAGTTGCATGTGACCTCTGGGCCAATTCAATGCATAAAAAAAGGCAAATTTTTAGTAGTTACACATGCGACCTGACATTGTGTGGCACAAGGTATTCAGTATTCAGCTGGGGGAGTGGGGCCATGTTCATCGTGTACTGGTACAGTGTTTGGTGTTGTGTTCTCGTATTTTTTCAGTCTGAGTGGACTCTGGGGTAGTGGGAGAACTTTGGAGTATCATCAGATTACTTTGTAACTGGACCACAGGGTGCTTATTTGTCACGGAGGCTGGTGGATTTGAGTATTTTCTGTTCTGGAGCAGGATTAATGTCACATAATGTTTTGACTTCATAGAGTTTAGGTTACGCCTGCAAGTTCTGGTGTATACCTTTGTTTACATTGCGTGCCATAAATCCTTTTTGTGGCTTTTGATTTGCAGTATTTGAACTTCTAAGGATGGTTTATCTTTTCAACCATGAAAGGGAATGGAGTAGGTGTTCACACCTGTTGTACATGTATGAATTATTCTATCTATCTAACTCTAACAAATCTGTTGTTAACTCTCCAAGTGTTAGTTACAAATAGCCAGTGGAGTCAGTAAATTATTTGATTTCATTATATTACGTTGGAAAATGCCTGCGAACCTGCAAACCAAGCGTATAATGGTCATAAACTTAAGTATTTTCAGAAAGTAGAATGGAAATAGGAAGTAGAACTAATTTTTGAAGGAGGTGAAATTTTTAATGATAAAGTAATAGGATAAACAAATGAAAATAGCGGCTCAAATTGCGGCCAACTAAATTAGCCATGACACCATAGATTGAAACTTACTGCCGATTTAATCGGCCGTTGAGATTTGGAGGGTAGTCATTATATATGGGTCACATCTGAGGCAATTATTACGTGACATTGCCCTTTTTTTGCCTGCTTTAGTGAACAACTCATAGACGTTGACTTTCCCATCAGTTTAGACTTCTTGAAGTACAAACCGTGCCGTCATTTGCCCTAATCTAAGTCAACTTCCTCCCCTCCATCGGTCTATTGGGGTGTTGTAGGCTACCTCATTCAACCATGGTTGTAGGTGATAGACAGGGTGGAAACATACCCCCACCTGTATGGTTTAGATTGTGTCGATGGCATAAAGATTTAGTCATCAGAAACTCATTTTGGCTTGAGGGGAGGCGAGCAAATGGTCAACTTATTTCCTTTCCTGCTTAAGTTCTAGTTTGCTTTAACATAGTTTTCTATTTCACAATATAGTTTTCTATTACATAAGTCAAAAAGTGTGATTTAGTCAATGTAGTTTTCTACTACTACTACTACTACACAAATCGAATAGTGTGATTGATGCCCACCAAGCTTTTAATGTTTAGAAATTTGAGCCAATATTGTTTTGTGTGTGAATAAGCTTCTGTCTGCTGATGTCCTGTCCTTCCACAGTACATGCTTGGTTATGCTATCTTCTCTTGTAACTTGGCACAATGTCATGTATTTGTTATGTGTAGGGTGACGGTCATACACATCAATATATTACATCGATATTTATATAATATGCATAAATTATGTGTATTCTCCATGCATGGAGCCGACTTATACACATGATTCCGTATAATACCAAAAATCAAAAGTCTTCATCGTACATTTAATTTCTTGCTCAGAGATTCAGAATAAATGTTGATCTATGTCATTTATTTGTTTGATGGACATTATGTTTTCATAAATTAATATGAATGTACTCAACATCAACGGTTCAAGGGGTTAATAGTACATCAGATCCTAAAGTTTCAATATCTAACATTCTGTAATTTTATGACTTTTCATCTCTACTTTAAGAGATAACAGGATATCTGGTTTCAAGAGGGCTGATAGGCCATTTAATTTTTAAGTGGTTAGAGGTTTACTAGGACATTTTGCCCTAGTTTTTTTTTCTATATATATATATATATTGGTCAGGTCATGTATGCTGTACATTAGTTGACTTGCACAGTGCAGGGATGAGTCAATAGAAAATGGATCTTGCTTTTTTGTTTGAGGAGGAGGGTATTTGAGTTGTACGTTGTATTGCTCGAAGTGTTACATTAAACAAGACAGGGGCCCAGTGGGAGATGAACTGGGAAGAAGGTGGTGGCAATAGAGGATTGGACATACTCTCAGGAAGCCAGGCAGTTGTATGGCAAAGAAAGTTTTCGACTGGAATTCGCATGGTTAGAGGTCAAGGGGAAGGCCACATGGTTCCTGGAGAATAGTCACATAGAATGATGTAGGCTACAGAAAAGTGGGAAGACATGAAATAATATCAAGAAGCCAGCACAGGATATGGACAGATGGAAAGTATTTGTTAGCGACGTTTTTAGAGTCGACTCTAAGTGTGCTACTGTTACTTGCACCCGTGCACAAGCGATTTTGATCTCTTTCTCTCTCATCTTGAAAATGAAATTCCTTGAGAATACATGAAAACTCCAATGAAATAACCAGATAAGTCACAGTTTTTAAGAAGATGGTTTTTTTTTCTCCTGTTGCATTCTTTAGAAATTGAATTTTGTTCTCCTCAAATAAATCCATGGATAACGACAACCAAATCTTGTGCTATGTTACTTAAAAGAAATGATGTAGGCTACTCACTATGAGGTACACACTTTCAAACCTTTTGATATTCAGTTTTCTCCACTTTTTAAAACTGTGACCTCTCTGGGTTTTTCCTCTGGAGTCTTCACATATTTTTTTATCACCGGGAACTTTTAAGAATTTTTTTGGCTTAGAAGTTTTGCATAATGCATCGATTCATTTCTGAGAACCTTTTGCAGCGTAATATTGTTTTCCTTAGTGTATGAATTCACCCTACAAACCTTTGCCTTAATGTGCCCATGTGGAGGGGTGTGTCTTGTGTTGTTGTTTTTTTGTTCTGGATCCCATGAATTCAGGACCCAGAAGCTCTCATTGTAAGACTTTCACTTTTGTTTTGTGGTTTTATTAATTTTGTTTTCGGTGCAGTGACTCACTCCCATTATTTTTATGACCATGGCTACATCAAAGAAACATGTCGCTGCCTGTGGTCGTGGTGAATGGTTTGTGAAGGTTGTAACATCATTCATTAATCTAATCTCATCTTGGTTTGTTGGCCTCATCTTGCAGTATAGCCCCGAACAAAATTCACGGGCTCCACCGTCCACCACTAAAATCATTGCAGAAATAGCGACAGGAGTGGAGGTTGCAATAAGGATTTCATGATGGCTTATGACAATATGGTACACTGGTGCCTGTCACAGAGAAAACACCACTGTATTTCTTTTGAAATTTCTGAGGTAGGGCCTACAGCCATAGGAACTGTTTCATAAAAATTTCATTGCTGACATTCAACATTGTGTGTTGCCTAAAGTTTTTAAAAAAGTTAAAATCAAGTATGTTGTTGGGTTTCATGAGGTGCATTGATTGGTCCTGGTCTTATTTCTCTTCTTGAAATATGGATTTAGACGAATGAAACAATTTATATTAACATTATGTCCTGCTGGAAGTAAATCTGTTTTTTGCTTCTCCTGAAAACCTTTTCTTTTGATGTAAGACGATGATGAATGATATTGATGATTTGTTACACCTGGGAAGTATCTCCTACATTCATTCTGTGAACAGTTTGTCAAATCATGAATACATTATGTTGCTGCTGGCCCTATGGTGACTTTTTAATACATGTACCTCACTATAGTCAAGCACACACATAGTGAAATTGGCGGGATTCAAAAAACTTTTTATCATGTACCGGTACGAATTTCGCTTTACCAGTATATGTACGAATTTGAGGCTATATATTTTTAAGAATTTAAGAAAAAGTTTGGGAACAGAAAATCAATTCACTTTGTGCATGATTGTTATGTTCATGGTAGACTGTAGTTTTTTTGGGGAGACCTTCTTTTTAAAAAAAAAATAACGAGACAGACATTGACCAGTGTCTGCGGTACAATGGTCAGGGGCTTCGCTTTTGCACACATAAGACCTGAGTTTATTTCCTGAGCGGGGAGAAATTTTTAATCAAGTATCTCAGTCTTTCTGCTGGAATGTTGCATCCCTCTCAGCCCAGGAGGGCCTTGACAGGCAAAGTCCGCAGCCCGCCTCCAAAAGGATCTATTTTGTGTCGATGGGGGACACCTACATTTAGGAAAAATATTAAATTGAGACAGACATATATACTGTATTTTCTGCGTGCTCCCAGTGAGGTACAAATGTATAAATTTGTAACATTTATTGTTTCTTCATGCCCCCATTCCCATCACTGTACGATGCCCCCCCCCCCCCCCCTTACCCAAGACATTTCGCTACCTAAGAATTATGAAGTTCTATCTAACATTTTTGGACATTTTGAGTTACTAAGACATGAGGTCAGAAAGCAAATGCTTGATAGATATCTGCTTTATCAAAATGGTAAGAATATTTGGAGCCTTTATCAAGATATTCGAAGAATTGCATCCGAAGAAGCTTGACATTTTGTGAAACTCAAAAATTTTGACGTCAAATTTCTTCAAACTAGATATTGAGCTGATAAAACTGATAATTCTGAGGTCGCAATTTGTATATTCTGAGACAGACGTGAAGGTTCTTTCTGTATATTCCCAGTGGGGTACAAATATACACTGTTCATGTATTTTATTGTTCCAGTGGGGGTACAAATATACACTGTACATGATTGTATTTTAATTTCCCAGCAAGGTACAAATGTACTCAGTACATATATATTTGTACCAGTGTGGTACAAACGTACCTTGTACGTGTGTATTTTATTGTCTCATTGAGGTACAAATGTACATTGTACATGATTGTATTTCATTGTTTCAGTGGGGTACACACAATATGTGGAATTCGGGGCTCGTCAAATTTTGAGCATGCGGAGTCATTGGTATCATCTTAAGGCCTGTTCATTCATCTTGCTTTCGATGAAAAAAAATATACTTATAATCTATTGTGAATAAAAGTCAAGATATTTGCGATTGAAGAAGGTCGGGGTTGCCTGGTTTCAGGGGTAAATTTAGCTAGAGAATGGCAGCCACCAAGGTTGGGCAACTTCCAAAGCTTGAGAGTCCTTGGAAACTGGAATATATTAATGTATTTGTGCCTTCAGCAAACGGTTTTCAGTAAAAATCCTCACAGAAGTGAGTTTTTAAATGAACAAAAAAGGTTTCGAGGCTAAACACAAAAATTACCAAATAAGGGGGAAAATGCCGGTTTCTCCTTTCATTATTTTGACGGGCGCTTGATTTTACCACGCTGCCTCATGCTATTGTCCCAGTGGGGTACAAATGGTCGCTTTTAAGGACAAGCGGGATATCCCAGATTTCGGGGTTTCCAGAAATGTTGACCTACGCCAAAAGTGGACATTGCCCTACCTTTAGGAGAAGTTTGATTTCATTGGTGTGTTTGTTTGGTTTTAGAGAAAACTTTCATTGTCTTTTCAAGAAACTGAACAAGGGGCAAAAACTTCGCCTTCGATTTTCTCAAAACAGCATTTTTCAGGATAGCCCCCTTGTGCTTAAAAGCGACCAAATACACACTGTACATGTATTTTATTGTCCCAGTAGGGTACAAATACACACTGTACATGTATTTTATTGGCCCAGTAGGGTACAATTACACACACTGTACTTGTATTTTATTGGCCCAGTAGGGTACAATTAGTACAAATACACACACTGTACTTGTATTTTATTGGCCCAGTGGGAATTGTGTACACCGTACATAATGTATTCGCTAACATTGTTCCTTCAGTGCCCCCGCTCCTGTCGCTGTGCGGTGCGGTGCCCCCCC
>NW_004797626.1:367508-369485 GCF_000002075.1 Aplysia californica | reverse complement strand
GCCCCCCCCCCCCCCCCCCCCCCATCCACAAAGACATCTGTGTACTGTTGTGTACACTGCTATGTGTGAGGCTTTCTGTGTGTCGCTAGCTGTCTGTTCTTCTGTTTGCTACGCTGTGACGACACGTGCTGTGACCCACCCTCCACCCGCCCACCTCAGTTGGAATCATTAAAGTAAAGCTACTTTCAGCTACTCAAACGCACAATTGTTTTGATTTGTTTCTCTTGGGTTTATTATGGTTTAGTTTACTGTAGTTAACAATGTGTCGAGGCGGGCTACAACCCTGCCTATCAGGGGCAATCTGGGCTGAAACTGAAAGGGATACAACATCCCAGCAGAAAGGCCAAGATACCTCTACTACAATACTCGATAAGAGTCCCCCTACACTGAAACTGAGCACGGGTCCCCTGTGTGCGATGGCAAAGTGTCTATTTGCTACAACTACAACACAGACACTGGTCGTTTTGCCTGGGTATTGCTCGGCCAATGAGACCTTTTCTGGAAGAGAAGATAATGCCACATCTTGAGCCTTTAATTAAAATAAAATAGGCATGGGCTAACCAAATATTCTTTACTAGTAGAGAATCTTTGGACTAACTAGCGTCTGCGAGCAATTTCATTCTGGTCCGCTTGTCGACCCAGTAATATAACCATTTATTAACCCTCGGTGAGATGACACGTAGGCTACTACATGATGTGTATTAATAAAAGCAAAAGCAGAATTTTTCAAATTAAAAATAGAAATTAACTGTCTCCGGCACTGTTTATTGTGTCAGTTTTAGTCTTTAAACTTTTTTAGAACGTTGGTATTTCAACCGATTTCAGTCAGTTTCCTCATGCTCTGGCCCACGAGATATTTGGAATCGCTTCGCTCGGTTCGAGACTTGGACACGCTTCCCTGTGTCTGATTTAAAAGCGTCATTAATCACATCCACTTCTGAATGTGCACAGCTTGCAGATTTCCCTCTTTGCTGCAGCATTACGGTACATTTGTACTACAATACAAGTTGGCACAATGAAGCAACAGAATGAATGCCACGAGATCGTTTTGTATAAATATACCTAATGATGCAGGATTGACCTATTGACATGAATATTAATCCCCCCCGCCCCCCCCACACACACACCCACACGCATTCAGGTGTATACACACACACACACACACACACACACGTATATTTTACGTTTGCATGCACAGAGAGAGATGCATGAGTGCTTGGCGGGTGTTCTTGTGTAGTTTGTTCCTTCTTCTCTGTAAAAATAGCCCCAAAAAAAAACCACCTATCACTATCGCCCTTGTCTCTTCTCCTTCTTTTCTCTGTACAGATATTATATTGTCAATCTCTCGTGTAACACCTGTAAATAAATACTCTAGTCTTCGGTACGGTACTTGTGTGATGTATTTAATTTATGTTTCAAGTGCCGTAAAACTCTTACTAGTAGAAATATCGTAAACTAAGAGAGGGAGATACAAAATGTCCACTCACCAGCACCAGGCCTTGGTTGAGCAGCTATCCAAAACCGAGCAAGGATTTACACTTCACAAAATATAAAATGTCCCCGACCGGAGCTGCTGTTGTTGTGCACAGTCTCTACTATTATTAGTCCTTGTCTGCATAAAGAGCACGAGCTTTCCTTTTAACAACTACTCTATAATAAACACTTATAGTATAACATGTATATATTGCAGCCTGTCCAGCCGGCGTCTGGTAGTGGTAGTTGGCCGGTGGGTAGGCTATGTCGTCAGTTTATAGCTCGGTGGGTGCTGTGACGTGGGCTCGTTCTTGGCACTATTCTCAGGGTTCAGAGTCAGAGACGTTCTACTTGCTTGTCGAAGTTCGAGGGGAGGGGAGGAAGTGGTTCGTTCAGAAACTGGGGAGCGGGGTTGTGTCTCTCAGTCTGTGTCTGAGCTGTCTGTCTGTCTCTCTCTGGGTGTGTGACTGTTTCTCTCTCTCCCTCTCTCTCTCTCTCTCTCTC
>NW_004797626.1:365696-367136 GCF_000002075.1 Aplysia californica | reverse complement strand
ACCCCCACCCACCCTCCTCACACGCGTCTCTGAAATGACACTTTTCCTCACTCCATGTTTGCCCATCCTTACCCCTCTCCCAACCTCTAGTATTATTCTGCTCTGTATTCCAACTGGCGAGTGCAAAAAATATACATTGTAGGCCTACATAAACAATCATCATCAGTGCCTTTCACCCCTGGCAGGGTATAGGCCACATACAAGCTCCTTCAATTTATCTCTGTCCTGGGCCATCCTTCCTAGCTCGTTCCAAGTGAGCTTCATCTCTCTCATGTCCCTTTCCACACACCTCCTCCATGTTTCTCGTGGCCTACCCCTGCCCCGTGCTCCCTGTGGGTTCCATTGCAGTGACTGTCTTGTGATGTCCGCTGGGTTTTCTGAAGGTGTGCTCCATCAAACGCCACTTTCTTAGTCCTATTTTTACTTTTTATATTCTTTTGTCCTGTCTTTTCCCATAGCTCTTCATTTCTTATTCTATCCTGCCACTTAATTCTTAGGATACTCCTCATACATCTGTTGATGAAAGTCTGGACTTTATTCAGCACCGTCTTTGTTGTCTTCCAAGTTTTGCAGCCGTAGAGGAGTACAGACTTGACATTGGAATTAAAGAGTCGAATCTTGGTGCGCAGTGAGATGTTGCTTTGTTTCCAGACTTTTGATAATTATTATCGCTTGAATGCTGACCAATATACCATCATAATCACCATCACCACCATCATCGAAAAGAGAGAGAGAGAGAGAGAGAGAGAGAGAGAGAGAGAGAGAGAGAGAGAGAGAGAGAGAGAGAGAGAGAGAGAGAGAGAGAGAGAGAACAGGGAGGGGGTGGGGAGACGGGAACTTTACCTCGTACACTTCCGAGTCTGTTGGTAGTTGCCGTCATTAGCATAGACCGTACAGAGTACCGTACGGTACTGCAAAAGTACAAAAACTCACTGGAATTTCACGTCCAGCATGTGTCTTTCAAGGCACAACGGCGTCTTTGGTTTAGAGTCTATCATAAAAGGCTCATCACTGATATAAGCTATACGCAACTGACTTGAGTTCGATTCCCATATGTAGAGAAGTCGTGCCTCATAAGGTCATTATAAGTATCTCACTCAGGGGGCCCTCTTGGCCTAGATCTAGAGGTAAAGGCGTTCACCTCTCATTCAATAGGTCCCGGGCATTTTTCGTCTCTAAATTGTCTCCTTTTACCCCCTCTCCTGCTCTCAAGAAATGTTTTCTGCCGTCTACATTCGTCTCCACTTTCTGCCCCTATCCCCTCACCTTTTTTGCCCCCCTCCTCTAGGCTCCTATGACTCTTTCTGCAGCCTTTCTACCACTGCTCCTTGGCTCCTTCTTACTACTGTCTTTCAGAATTTCCTACCAACTGAAAGTGAAAATTTTTAATGTGTCCCGCGCGCTCATATGATGACCATATGCAGTTGTGAGCGCCGTGAG
>NW_004797626.1:347056-364250 GCF_000002075.1 Aplysia californica | reverse complement strand
GGGGGGGGGGACAATAATAAAATAATAGGCCTTCACTTCGTAGGCTTATATTATATAAATATATGTCTCATAGTCATAGCTCAAACTCAAAAGCCAGTCTATGTTGTTCTAGAAGGTAAACCAGTTACATCACGATATATTTTTATTTTAAAAATCAAATAGGTCAGAAACACAGTAACCTGTCATACGTTTGCGTGTAAAAATTATGTTTTGTGTAAGAATACATTATCATAAGCCTGCGAGTGCGAGAATAGAAGTTGCTTTTTTTTTTTTGGTGAGAAAAGCAGATCCTGGCCGTTACACCATAAGACGCCGGTCGGCTCTCGAGATGAAACAGAAAATGTTGAAGTTAAAGTTAAAGTAAGTGCTGTTGCACGAGCTAAGGTTGCTTGTTAAATGTTTTTGATGTTTGTTGTTGTTGTAGTGATTTGTACTTAGTAGAGGTGCTCTGCTCTTAGTTGTGGTATAACTGCTAATTAATATTAACGAGATCTAATAAAATGATTTTTTTTCTTAGATTTAGATTTACTTTTTTAAAAAGCGTTTTCACATCCCCATCAACTCTATTCTTTAAAGACATTTTGGAGCCGGAATTTCGAGCTTGCTTTTAATATCACAGCCAACCCGGGCTGGTGAGAGGTATGTTACTTATCCCAGTAGAAAGGCCAAGATAATAATAATAATAAATAATAAATAGAATTTGTATAGCGCATATCCCCGCTCAACTGCAGGCTCTATGCGCTTTACACTATGTGACCAACACCATCAACAACTGCCGCCAGATCAGCGATCATGATTCTCCATTCCTTTCATTCCTTTGCTCGGATGCTCTTAAAAAGGCTACGTTACCCTGATCTTTCCCGGTTTCCCATCTGTTTAGGTTCTCTAAGCAGGTTGCTCTGGACTTACCCCTGCCTCGTTTGCCTTCAATTGTGTTAGTGAACACCAATACCATACTCCATAAAAATTCTCCTTTTAGTTTTAGTACGAGTTTTACGGCACTTGCGACACAATAAGGTCATAAACGTGCCGAATATTAGACTAGGTGTTACAAGAAAGTAACAAACACAAAAAAGAAGGAGGGTAGATAAAGAATAAAGACGATAGATGTTTGATAGGAAAGAAGAAGCAAACCACACCACCCACAAAAATTCTCCCCGCACTGGACTTGAACACGGGTCTTCTGTGTGCCATAATAATATGTTTAGGCAGACAAGCACACCATTTACAATAACATAATGAATGAAAGGGGAAGGCACTGCAATGTGCGGCAAGCTGTGACGTTTGTGATCATTAGTGGGGACATTAGAAGCTGCTTGCTATTACTATTATTATTTATAGTTTATATTTCCTTTCCTTTATATTTTATTCTCTTTACCATGATTGCTAGCAAGGTCTGTAGCTTCTTTTCTTCCTTGGGTGTTACAAGTCCTCACCAGTCCATAATACATTATAGGAACAACAGTCGACTATGGAGGAGTTGATGTCGTCGGGAGAGTGAAAAATAGATCAACTCACCCGAAGTTCAACTATAAACCATTGAGAATTGTAAGGAAGAAGAGGTGCTGGGACCTGAGAAAAAGAACAACTCAAGCGATTTCAACACAAGTGGAGTCGACTGTATATTATATATAATAAGGAAAGTACAAATGTACAAATTAGGACATTCTTAATTCCGACGTCTTGCAAGACTCAACCCATCAATAAATCAATCTGTATTTCATAAGTACATGAGTGAGTACACTTTAGAAGGCTGAATATTTCATCGCTGTTTGCAAGTAAATTTTAAGTCCAAATTTTGAGAATTTTATTTCTACATTCAAAGCTCTGTAGAGATCAAAGATGCACCTTTTCAGCAGTTTGATGCTACGGTCAAGACTTACAAATTTCTTGCTTTTTATGACTCCTGACTGATAACCATCTTGTTTAGTGAGTGTACTTACGACCTTAGAGCATGCATCAAAATAACATTGAGTGTGTATCTAGCTTACGATTATTATTGTTTATATTGCTGCTCATTTATATTATGTATGTGATTGTAAGCCTACTTGTGTGTGCATGTGCGTGCACGTGTGTACGTGTGTGTGTTTGTGTGTGTGTGTGCATGTGCGTGCACGTGTGTGTGTTTGTGTGTGTGTGTGTGTGTGTGTGTGTGTGTGTGTGTACTCGTGGTGGAGTGTGTGTGTACTCGTGGTGGAACACCAAACCAATGTGCCAGGATCTGGACAATAAAGATGTATCTTATCTTATCTTATCTATAGGAACAACACAATAAAAACTACATTTTTGTCTCTGGTGTAAAAAGTAGGCCTACATGTACCCAATTGACTTAAGTGGACACCGATAATTTGGTCCCCACAGAAACTGAAGTTCATCATGGAAAACAAGATAACATAGATCTAAATAAAAGGAAATAAGTCTACGTTGTTTTCTTTTTTTTTCTTCCAGGAGGAAAGGCTGATGGCATCAGTGCCAGTGGTTAAGTGCAGAAGAATTTTGTTCGTTTGTTTTAGTAAGTGTTTTACGGCACTCGCAACACAATAAGGTCATATAAGTGCCGAAGATTAGAGGTGTTACAAGAGAGTAACAATCACACAAAAGAAGGAGGGGAGATGAAGACGGTAGATGTTGGATAGGAAAGAAGAAGCAAACTACACCAGAGCACCCGCCAACCACCCATGCAGAAGAATTTGGAGCAATACCCAGCAAAACGACCAGTGTCTGTGTTGTAGTTGTAGCAAATAGACACTTTGCCATCGCACACAGGAAACCTGTGCTCAGTTCCAGTGCAGGGGGACTTTTTATTGAGTATTGTAGTGGTATCTTGGCCTTTCTTGGGGATGTTGTATCCCTTTCAGTTTCAGCCCAGATTGCCCCTGACAGGCAGGGTTGTAGCCCGCCTCCTAAATGATCTAAATTGGGTTGATTGGGGTGTAAAAGCAGATTGTTAAAACACACACCCATAGAAAAAAAAGAGGGGGGGGGGGGGGGAGAGAGTGAGTTTGTTTTAGTAAGAGTTTAGTTTTGTTAGTTTTAGTACAGGTTTTATGGTGCTTGCAACTGCGTAAGGTCATAAGAGCGCCAGAAGACTAGAGGTGTTATAAGAGAGTAACAGTAACAAACATAAAAAAGAAGAAGGAAAGATAAGGATGATATATATTTGATAGGAAAGAAGAAGCAAACCACACCGGAGCACCCGCCAACCACCCAGAGTAAGTTTTACGGCACACGCAACACAATACGGTCAAATAAGAGCCAAAGATCAGAGATGTTACAAGAGACTTCTTACAAACAAACAAAAAAGGCGGGGAGATAGGGACGACAGATTTTGATAAAAGGAAAGAAGGAGCAACAAACCACATCAGAACGTTTGCCAACCACTCAAAGAGAGAGTGAAGAGACGAAAAAGAGCTCAACTTTTGAGTACGGAGAAGCAGGCCCAATGCAATAACTGTTATTTTGAGCAGGGAAAGAGGAAGACAGACAAAAACCAATAGAAGGAAAGAAACAAAGTAAGATTCACCACTGGTGTCCTCCAACCGTCCACAGAAGTCAACTTTCTGTTAGTTTTAGTAGAGGTTTTGTGGCGCTCGCAACTGCATAAGATCATATGAGCGCCAGAAGATTAGAGGTGTTACAAGAGAGTAACAAACATAAAAAAGAAGAAGTGGAGATAAGGACGATACATGCTTGATAGGAAAGAAGAAGCAAACCACACCAGAGCACCTGCCAACCACCCACTCTGCACTCTCCAACATTGCAGATTTTCGAATAAATTTTATACAGATGCAATGGAGACCAAACTAGTATAAAAAAAACCCAGAAGCGTCACCGACAATGATCAATGATTAGTTCATTTTATATATCATTATTATATACAAACAATGGCTGACTGCTAAATGACAACAGCTATGTTATACATATTAATAGCCTGATACTAAAAAAGAATGTTTTGACAGAAATAATCACAGGTGCTTGTTAAGTCAATCATTATAAATCACACTTCTGGTTACTGACTCTTCATATATCCATTTCTCCATCGTTGATGTGCCCGCACTCTCACACAAAATCTGTACCATACAACAAAGGACATCTTTTCAATCTCTCATTCTGAATTTTCCTTTTTTTTAGGATGTTGCTTCCCACACCTTCACCATCACACACACATACACACAGAGCCACACCCAGAAGTTCCTGTCAACATGTGCATCCAGGCCATAAGTATGCTCAATACGGGTACGGAAAATACAGGGTGTAGCAAATCATTCTGTCTGCACAACGGGACCAACTCATACAAAGACGTGTGTGCCACTCACAGAGCTAGAGTTGTGACCTACAGTCTAGCAGCGCCCAGATCTCTGAAACCACAAGGAATGGCAGACAGTTAGGAGGGGACCGCTGAACAGCCTGGCTTTGTGTGGCTAACATAAGTCCCTGTTTGGTTTTAGGAAGTTTTACAGAACTTGCCACACAAATAGGTCATGTAAGTGTAAGTTCAGTTTTAGTAAGAGTTTTATGGCATTTGCAACACAATAAGTATAAGGTCGTATAAGTGCCGAAGATTAGAGGTGTTACAAGTGAGTAACAATAATTTTTTAAAAAGGAGGAGAGATAAAGACGATAGTTGTTTGATAGGAAAGAAGGAGCAAACCACACCAGAGCACCCGCCACCCTCCCACTCTAACTTAGCTTAGTGTCAAGTGCCGAAGATTAGAGGTGTGCTAGAGAATAACATACAAAGAAAAAGGAGGAGAGATATAAGGACAATAGACGTTTAATAGGAAAGAAAGAGCAGACATCAGAGCACCCACTGATCATGTACTGCTTACTCTTTATCTATCCTCCACCATACGTCGGAATTAAAGATATATAAGTAAGTTTAGTTTGAGTGAAGAGAAGCAAATTCACAAGATAACAGCCACTAAGCGCTGGGGCAAAGAAAGACAGATAGGCAGAAACAGTAGAGAAAAAGTGAAAGAAGTAAGATTTCCAAATGGAATCCTCCAAGTACCTGTCAAGATAGTAATGAAGAGGGACTCTGAAGATGGTCAAAGGATCAACCACTGCAAACACCCCATGGGGCTGTCAACTATGCCAAACCATAATAGTAATAAAACCATTGCCATCAGCCAAAGTACAGTCGAACCTGCTCTAAAAAACCCTGTCCAAGAAAATCACCTGTACAAATAATCACTAACCACTTCTCTGCCCGTTTATTTTTTAAAAATTAATAATAACACAGTACAAGACATCCTTCAGTCCAAGACAGTCACTTTTTTTCTTTTACAATGGATGGCAGTCTTAGAAAATTTCGACCGCACGTTGTGCTGTGGTGGTGAATGGATGAATAGAAAGTATGGCGGTCCTGGATCAGAACTGGTCAAACCATCACAAGGCGCAAACAAGCCTCTTGGTACAACTGACAAATCCCCCATCTTTCCAAACTATTTGTTATTTCAGTTCTTTCTTTTTCTTTTTTTTTTTTTCAAGCAACAAAAAGCATTGTTTCAGTTTTAGTTATAGTTATTGTAAGAGTTTTTCAGAACTTGCAACAAAAACAGGTCATATAAATGTTGAAGATTAGTTACAGGTGTAACTAGAGAGTAATATATGCAAAGAGCAAACCACATCAGAACACCTGCCAACCACCCACATTATTTCAGCGTGTGTTCTTTAAAATGAAGACAAAATAAACCAAACACAAGATACATGACGAAAAGAATACTGTGCAAAAATACAACAAGAGGCCAGTTGCTCGTTTTTGTTTGGGAAGGGAACATTTATTCTGTCTCCAAGACACAGAACAACAACAATCCAACAACATGATGGCGAGAGTGGAATGACATAATAGTGAGTTTCTTTTGACATTTGCCTCCAAACAATGAGCGACAAGGACAGGAGCAAGGGAGAAAAAATCATTTCTGAGTTGTCAACATAAACTTAACAATCCTGTATCGATCTCCCAAGTTATATATACTGTCATGTAACTAGAGCAAACAAAGTTGCTGAAGCTTATTGCTTGAAGTCCACACTCTTGGCCCGATTAACACAAACAAGTAGACTAACATCAATCATGGACAAGTGTATACTAGTGCAAAAACAACAAAACAGACTCGTAAAGAAAGGAAACATTCTAACAAGTAAAAAGCTCCATGTAAATTACAATAATAGATGTGTGCACTGTGGTGTGTTATGTTAAAACATAAGATACGGAGATACATCACAAGTTTACTCTAATCAATATAGAGAGAGATCCGTCCCAGGTGAGAAACATTTTTGCTCTGCAAAGTTGAAGAAATGAACTGCAAACTTTTTAATATCTAAATGCCCAAGACATATCTCTACAACTGTCTTCTCCGCGCTGGACATAACTATGCAACAGTCTTCTCCTTAAAATATACAGCAACAAAAATTCCTGTTTCTATTCTGGGGAAACAATTTTTTTATAGCAAAATACAAAAACAATAAATCGTGTTTACTTGGTGATACCAATCACACCGCAGGCCACACGAGGACCAGCATTGCCCGTCTTCAGACTTTCCTCATTGCCTCCTTTGCCAAGGTCATCCTCCTTCTCGTGCACCTGGGGACAAACAAAATAGAATTGAAAAATCGACCTCTACTGAATCAACTGACTACTTTAAAAAGTTTTAGTAAGAACTATACAGCATTTGCAACACAATTAGGTTATATAAGTGTTGAAGATTGGAGGTGTCACTGAAGAGTTGCATACAAAGAAAAGGAGGAGTTTTTGTAAGAATTTTATTTCACCTGCAACAAATAGATGGTCGGTCATATAAAAGTGCTGCAGATTAGAGATGCTGCTACTGTGGACAAACATCAATCTATCACTGGAAACAAGAAAAAGAGTACTGAAAAGTTACATCGAGCCAATCTTATTACAGTGGGTGTCGCATTCAACAAGGTTGCCGGGACTGGTTTGTTGTCCTCGTTGAATCCGACCTCTCGTTGAACGTGACAAAGGCTAAAGTAAAGAAAGGAGACAAGTTATTACACTACACGATGAACCAACACCAGTAATTAAAACAGTTGTTCCCCCTGATGGCGAAAATCTCAAACAGCATCAGGGTGCGCGAGTTTGAGCCGTGTTCTGTTCATCAATTTCAGCATTTTTTTTTCTTTTCTCCTCGGAACACTTCCCGTGTCGAAACATACCCTCTCACATCTAGACCTAGATATCTACATAAAGTAAAGGCGGGAACTTGGATTTTCTGATCAGGGGAAGAAAAGAAAATTGAAAAAAAAAATGGTTTCGATCTAGACATACCGATCCAGAGTTCATCCAGTTTCACACAGCCCACATCGCTTTCCCACCCACCCCCTCCTATCCCTCCCATAGGCTAACCCTCGCCCATCCGCCTCTTGGCTTTGGGGCCCATATTAGGACGCACACTAGATCTAACAATTCAATGTGCTAGGAATCGAGGATGAGTCTTGTGCTTCGCGTGAGATTGAGAGAAAGGAGAAAAATTCTTCGCTTTTAGGGACGTTAATTGCCTTTATTTGGTTATCGCGACCTCATTGAAAGCGACTTCGGTCTGTTTGTAACCTCGTTAGAGTTGACGTACATTCACAAAGAGATATATAGAAGAAAAAATCGGGGATTAAGGATTGCCTCGTCGGAGCCGGCTTCTCATTGAATGTGACCTCGTTGAATGCGACACCCACTGTATATGGGTGCAAAGCATGGACAATCAATAAACAGCTGAAGAGAACAATTGAGGCGACAGAGTTGTGGTTCATAAGACATATGCCGAGTATCCCGTGGACAGCTAGATAAACAAATGAAAAAGTCTTCGTTGAAGCAAATTGCAGATGACAGCTCATGACGAATATATATGAAAGCAACAGGCAAATTTAATTGGACACACAATGCGGAAAGAAGCATTGGAGAATATGGTAACAACAGGCAAGTTTGATGGAAAGAGAGGAAGAGATAGACAGAGGGAAAAGATACTGGACAAGTTGACAACATGGCTGGGAGCAGCAAGAACAACAGACACCATTGCAGCAACGCAAAACAGATGGAATTGGAGGTCCATGATTGCCCACGCCAGTCGGCAAGGCACCGGATGAGGATGATGAATACTAGGGAGTAACATACAAAGAAAAGGAGCAAAGATAGTGGATGATAGATGTCTGATAACAATCAAGGAGTAAAACACACCAGAGCAAGCGCAATGTATTGTCTATGTTTTGCTACCTTGTTAAGCATTCAGAGCCTTATTTCTTAATGGGGTCTAGCGGATAACTTTTGGCCAATTTTCGATGAAATTATTGATTTTGTGGAAAGCAGCTTTTAAACACCTTTCATCATTGCTGAATCAGATTTTTTGGTCCATTTAGTTTAAAAATTGATCAAATGGGTGAAAATATGTCTCAAACGATCTCACCCCAAACCCCTTCCCCCTTGCAAAAACGATCACTTGGCCACTTTTCCTCTCTTTAAAAAAAAAAAACATTTTGTGTCTTCTAGGTTCACTAAACTTCTAGTTGGGAGGTTATTTGTAACTGTATGGAAATAACATTTTGCATGTGATAAGAAATAATAGTGCATGAGGTACTGGAACCACAAGAAGGAACTAACCCTCAAATTACACAGTGACATTCTTAAATGCGTTTTTCTCATAACTTTATTTATCAAAGAACTATGTCACTAGAATCCTAAAATCTCAGCTACTAATCAAGATACCGTGCTGAGACTTTTGACACATGTGCAGAGATAGTTGTTACAGGTCACCGACTAGATTTTTGTTTGCAAAAATAGTTAATGCCTGAGAAATCTACTTCTGAAGATCATTTTACTCTCAACATTTCAACCCAAAACAGTTAATAAAAAGTACCTCACTTTGAAAGTCTTAGAAAATCCAGAATATCGGAATTATCTTTTAAAACATCAATCAGCTACCTATACTATTTCTACTAAATTGATATTTGTTTAAAAAAACATTATACCTTTCGGTTTCCAAATTTTAGGATGTTTTAAAGTAATAAAGTGCATGTTCGACTGTATAATATCTCCCTAGTTAACTTTGTCACAGCGGAACCATATCTTACCACCAAGCTACGACCAACGATGGAATTCTCTCCAATGAGGGGAACTTGAGGGTCTTTGATTTCAACTTTGGCAACTCCATCATCCCCAGCAATGATGTTCCCCAGGTCCCCAGCATGTCTGAAATGGGAAAGCATCCACGTTACAGAAAAATAAAACAGTAAACTAATGTAAACAAGTTATTTAAATGAGGTAAGTCTTGAATTTTAGTTAGAGTTTTATGACATTTGCAACACAAATAGGTCATCGTGGGCAGTATTGCATACAGACGTAAGTCATTTTTGGCAGCCTTTGAGATAATTCTGTATGCAATACTGCCCACGTAATTGCTGAAGATTAGAGGTATCACTTGATAGTTGGCCTAATGTGCAAAAAAAGAAACGAGGAAGGATTAGGACCATTGATGTTTGATAGGAAAGAAGGAGCAAACTTCACCAGATCACCCACCCACCACCCTTCAAGTGCATAAAAGTAAGTTCCTTGATAAATGCAGCCAGAAGGAGCAACACAATCTGATTCCATAACTGATAACATGTGGACATCTTTAATGAAGGAGAAGTGAACAAGCTAAAAGAGAGGATGGGATGAAGAAAATGTTCAGCTTTAGTAAATGTATTACAGCACTTACAAATTAATTTCATAGGAAAGAAAAAGCAAACCAAACAAGAGCACCCACCAACCATCCGGGGGGGTGTGAATACCGGGATAAACACTAGACCTTGTGGATGACAAATATCCACACACTTGAAGAAACGTTATACTAGATGATCAGTATGCATGCATGAGAGCTCTCTGATGAGCTGATTACAACTGCTGAATGTTTTTTCAATTGGTTCTATCCCTTGCTCCTCTCACTTGGTGAAAAAGTTCAATTGTTTTATGACAGCTAACCCCTTCACTTTGCCTTCTTTTTTATGCAGGTTGCTACTACAAGCTGTTTTATGTAATTTCAATATGCCATCATATCATTGCAACAAAAACTTTTTACGGTTACTTACTCAGTAGCCTGAAGCCCCTGGTTCTCACTGCACCCACAACAAAAATCTTTCACCAGCAAATATGATATATCATGTCATAAAAAAACCCCACCTTCATCTTCCCTCGGGAAGCAGTATGTCTATGCATAACCAAAAAAAGGACTCTACCCAAGCAATGTGTTAACTCTTTATCTTCGAGGGGCGGTAAACCACTACGCCAGGGCCCTTTTTTGGTACTAAATTTAAAAATGACGAAAAAGTCACTTAGACCTGCTTGTGAGCCTCAAAAAGATTGTCTGAAAATTTTGCGCACCCCCCCAATAACTTAGCTTTTAAATTTGTGGGTGTCATAAAAGGAAGGCTTTCCGAGTAACGAGCGGCCACCCCAACAAATATAATAAAAGAGACCTAACCCTAACCCAAACCCTACCCCTAGGCCTACCCCCAAAAACAACCTGCTACGGTCCTCATGTAAAAAGGCCAGCACAAGTCCCCCCCCCCCCCCCCCCCCGCCCCAAAAAAGAAAAAAAGCACACTCCAAAACAAACAAGGAGCATAATATATAGGGCCTTCATTGCCTTATTAATAATAGGGTTTGATACAATAATACAATAAAATTGGAAATGAATCCTCCATATAGTTATAAGATCTAGTAATCTAAATAAATCTAGATCTAGAATCTAGATCTAGATCTAGTAGAACAAATGAATAGGAATAGGCCTTACGAGAAATCCGCATCCGATTCTGAACAGAGGGACTCAGCTGAGTCTCGAGATCTAGAATTCTAGATTCTAAGTAAATAATTCAAGGACCTGATGAAATGCATTTTACCAACATTAATATTACAATATTACAGCACAACCTATAATAAAATTGGAATATGAATCCTCCATTGAGGTCTATAATGATCTATAAATCTAGATCTAGAGTGGAACAAGTGAGTCGAACTTGAATGAATCCACATGATCTTAACTATCAGTAAACAAACGAAATTCAAAATGGCAACTCGAGCACGAAACTGAAAGTAGATAATTTAGGTCGTCGCACTTTTCGTATTCGTATTTCTACTCAGGTTCCGACAATTATGTCAGAAACGCCGACGACGGCAGTCGGCACGACAACGAAAGTGCCGACAAAGCCGACGGGAGAAAAAGGGGGTGCTGGCAGTCAGCCAGGCCTCGCACTTCGCACATTGACTAATACAGGTGGGCCTAGCGATACCATAGGCCGGCTCACGGGTCGGATCGCGATTGTCGGATTTCAGACGATAGTCGGCAAACATGCAGGTCTAATTACTAAATGGATCATTAAATCGAAACTATTTTGATAGAACTTCATCTGATGAATGAACTTCCGGTAAAAGAAACCTGTTTTCCACAATTGCCGAAAAGTAATTAGATGCCGAAGTCGTCCAAAAGGAATGTGCACGAGCCGCTGTCAGCAGCTCAGCAGTTCCGACCGCGAGCCGCTGGGAGCGGCTTGCCGGAGATAAAGAGTTAAGATCGTGGGCATTGGCCAAATATCCCCCTCCTAACCCTTCATAAACACTTTTCTACATTCAATAAATTCAAAGCAGATCTGCAACAAAAATGTGATAAATGGTGAGGGCCGTGTCTCGAATTGACCTTTGAGCTTCACTCTCATTATTTACAAATCCCGTCTCAAAAGTTCATGATTTTTCTAAAAAATATTGACAAGTCCATGAGGAGCTATACTAGACAACAGAGAGTACGTATTTTCCAACACAAAAAAACTGACCTCTGTACAAAGATCCCCAAAAATGTATTAAATTCATGCTTCACGTACTGGTTGAAAATTATTATATTAAGTGTCTATGGATCATATTTCATCATCGAATAATCAGGTAAGCCAACCAGAAGTACAGCAAATTATCGTTTTCATGATATGTGATATCCTACTTGTACTATTTATTTGTGGCGGCCGAATTTTGCTATTCAAAAGGCTTTTTAATGGCTGCATCGATCGACATGCGGTTTTCGCCCAAAAATTCTTTAAAAAATTCTCAAGATCATGACGCCCTTGGTTTTTTTTTGTTTTGAGACGTTTTGCTGCAAAAAACTAAATTTCTTTTATTTCGCCGATCGCTTTTGTAGGCCGACGCTTCTGTCTCTGTAATTTTAGAAAATCCGGAAGTGATATTTTGCGAGGCGCATTTTGTTTTGGGAGTATAGATCTAGACCTTCTAATTTTTGCATGTCTCAAGATTTATTTCCCCCACTCCAGTAGAGTGTTAATATAGTAGGCCAATGACTGTTAGTTGATATTAAAGCATCGATCTTTCCTTTCATTGAAAGGGGGCCCTGCTAGTAACTTTTTAATAAATCTTAGCCATTACAAGAAACTTGAACTTTGAATTGATATTTCCTACACAACACAGAAGCACTGAATTAACATAGAGATCATGTCAAACAGAAAATTCCCAAATACAATACCTCACTGCATCATCTGGACCTCCGTGAGTTGCGCCAAGTGGGTTGAAATGTCCACCAGCACTCATGCACCCTGAGTGAAAAATATAATGTTTCAATTGAAAGCCAGCTTAAATCTGAAAACAAAATCTTACAATAATAAATAGTTACAGATTAGGCTAATAATAAGACACTACAGTTTAGGACGCACACAGCGAATGGATTTCCCCAAGTCACAGATTTTTTATTTGCACGTACATATTTGTGCGTACATGTATTTAAAACACAAACATAGTGAAATTCGCTCATAACAAATAGATTTCCACATCCTGCTGATTTCGCTTTATGCCTGCTAGACTAAAATACAGAAACTTGTGCAAAGGGCTTGGTGATTTTAAAGGCATGTTGGACTGAAAGGGCTGCTACTTCCAACATGTTTGTGTGCTATCCAAATATTTGTTCCTTATTACATGTGGCAGATATTGCTACTATACAAATCTACAAAAAGTATCCACATTATATTAAATTAATTTTGCTCTCTAATGGCAACCCCCCCCCCTTTACGCATGTATATGAATTCAACAAAAACAGTGGTAAGAGATTTTCCGTCACCTGAATCATTTCTTCTCCAGTGCATAGCAACAACTTCAGACTTTTCTTTTTTCTTCTCGATCGCATCACCACACTTTATTAAGTTCTGGTATTTATCATACACTCTATCATCCTGCTCAGTTCTTCCGTTGACCAAAGCAGCTTCCCCTGTAGTGTTAACGGGGTTGCTTCCTCAGTAGTGTTAAGTGGGGTTGGTTATGTTTTCAGTCTCAGGGCTCTGTGTGTCCTGTTCAGCAGGAGGATGTGTTCAACAGTCTGGTCCACCTCTCCACACTGGCATTTTGATGATTGTAGTTAGTTTAATGCTTTGCAGTCACACAGCCAGAATTACAAAATACCCCATCTGGTCACCCAGCCGGGAGAGTGACTGCAAGGGGCTTCTCAGGTCCAGGGCTGCCAACCTATCTCCATGGTATTTAGTAATGACCATGAAGAAAATTAGTAATTTCCCATAAAAATTAGAAATAGTGCTCTTATTTTCAAATTACTATGTTACAACTAACAAAAATATGTCTTAATTACGGAAAAATAGGTCCACGCATCTCTCGCATTCTTGACCTCAACAATTTAATTCTTTCAAATGTCTGAACGGAGCAAACAAGAGATTCTGGCGGAAGCATTGAGATGGGTGAACCGAGCGGGAAGAAGGCACACCATCTCACATCGCGTGCCGGCCGATCGCTACAATCTAATTTTAGGCAGCTTGGGTTTCAGCAGCGTGGTAGCGATGCTTCTACTAGTGTATGATATTATTTAGGGCAAGGCTAACTCGCACGAGGGGGGCCAGCTGTTCCTTTTTTTTCTTATTTTAGGGGGCGGGGGTTGATTTACAGATTGGCGGTTTTGTGACTATAGGCGGACGATTTACAGGTCTGCACTAAGACTTGTAAAATTAAAAAAAGAGCCAAAAATATTTTCTTTTTAGCCAAAAATCTGCTGATGGTAAAAATCGTAATAAATCGCCTTATGATCGGAATTTCTTAGTGATGCTAAAAATCGTAATGATTACGAAAAAATTGAAAAGGTTGGAAGCCCTGCGGGCCTGTCGCAAAACTGCGTCAAGCGACGGAACAAATTATTTTCACCATCTCATTATTGCGGCAAGTGACTGCAAAGTGTTAAGACATACATGAGGCGTTGCTTGAGTCCTGTATGTTGTAACGATTTCAGTGTATAAGCATAAATAAAGATTTGATGTGAGCCAAGAGCAGATGAAATCAAGAGATCTTACCATTTGTGTAATCTCCAAACTGATGAATGTGGAAACCATGCTTGCCTGGGGCCAATCCCTTAACTTCACCCGTGACAATAGTGCTGTCAGCTGGACCCTAGAAGGTAAAATCATGAATTAAAACAGCTGGTAGCTAAACACAGAATTCTTTATTCCTTTTCTTTATAGAGTTGCGCATCAGTAAGAGTTTTTTTCACGGCACTTGCAATACAAAAATAGATCATGTGCTGAAGATTAGAGGTGATACTAGAGAGTAACGTACGAAGGAAAGGAGAAGAGTAAGGATGATAGATGTTTGACAGTCAAAGAATAAAAGCAAACCACCCCACCAGAGCATCTACCAACCACTCATTTGTTTTTCTTGAGACTGGGATGCAATATACAGTGGGCCCCACTTAGGCGATCCAGGGCAATCCCCACCCTCCCCCCATTTACAGAATGAATCATTATCCTTCCTAAAAGTACAGACAATCTAACTCTACACTATCGCTATGTAGTATTTTGTTCAAGAATGTTTTAACTTGCAAAACCTGTCTACAGTATTAACTACAACCTCCCTATCTGTGAATGATTATTATAATGTGTCTTGATATGTGACTTTTGTAATCGTGAAGGTACGAAACCATGTCCTCAAGACCCCTACACATGACAAGCAGAGAGCATGGAGGCTGCCATCCAAGTTGTGCACAGTGGCCAAATGGGCAACACGAAAGCAACATAGACTTTTAATGTTTTTCGTAAAATTTACGGGACCAGGTCCGCAGCGGGTAGGCCTATTTTACCTCTTGAAGAGTGCTGGCCAGCTGTCACCATCTCATTCACCAGCATCGCCCGCCCAGCCATCACCATCTCCTTCACCATCTGCACTGCCCGCCCAGTCATCACCATCTCCTTCAACCAGCACTCCACAGCCATCACCATCTGCTTCACCAGCATCACCCGCCCAGCCATCACCATCTCCTTCAATCAGCACTGCACAGACGTCACCGTCTCCTTCAATCATCAGCAGTTAAAATCTGTTAACCACTCAATGACCAAAAATAGGAGTTCTCCCCTGGATCCTACCTAAAAATAGGAGCTTGGGGGGAAAACTGGAGCCTCCAGAACCCAGTAGATTAAAATTACGTTACAAATCGAAAGTAGCAAATAAACGTGTGAGGAAAATGCATGCAAGTAAACAGGCATATTTTCATGTTATTTCTATGACAAGTCACCAAAATATTGCAAAAAATACCCGTGTACATGGTATTTTCACATAATTCATGATAAGTTACGCATGACTGACGGAAACGGAATTTAATTACCGGCAAAATAATTTTTGCAACTCGCCAAAAACAAACAGAGGGCTCTGATTCTATCGGAGAACTTGGCACCAGGTCTGAGAAAGCACTGAGTCATCCAATGATCATTTAAATGGGTGCTCTTCTCTCACCTCTTGACTTTTGAAGGCATGCCAAACAAGTCTATTGAGACTCTTCATGAGGAGAATTTCCCCCTGAGGTTGGTGATGTTTTCCAGATTCTTTTTCTTCTATTCTATGAATCTATGGGGACATGTGTATACAGTATTTCTTACCATTTCGTCCCCTTTTCGAGGTCTATTGTATTTCATTTTCAGCCTTCCTTTTATGACTGTCAAGGGGGGGGGTGGAATTACCACATTTTACTCCAGAAAATTTCCTCATTTTTACATTTAACGCGATCTACTATACTAAATCTTGATTTTAACCCTCTGTTGTTGTTGTTGTCTTATGGGCGATGGTGTGAATGATGTGTAGCCAGGTCCATCACCCAAAATTATCCGACTCTAAATGTGGCATAAAAACTAGAATATATGTAAAATTGGGGGGTGGAACTGCCCTGGATCACCCTACATACAGTCTCAGTAATAACTGGGTTTTAGATTGGTTTTATCAGGGCTAAGGATAATGATAATGTATGTCCCAGCAGTCCTGTTATAACCAGGGCCCACAGTAAGCAAAACCATCTCATAAAAATTGTTATATCCTTTTAAACACTTTCCTATTACACACCCTGCCAAAACTGTTTGAAAAAAAAACGTAGTGAGAGGGTTCAACTTGACAGAGTCATAATACACACATTTCTCTATTGTCTCTCTCAATTACCTCATAGGTACACTTGGCAACTCTATACAAATAGATCGCTGACATTAAATAACCCTCACTTTCATCTAAGGGAAATTGAGTCACAGCCAGCATCAGTGTAAACAAATCTACCTTTAAGTTATCTTTAGACGTCAAAACTGAATTCTGGAATGGTTCATAGGGTTCACAGGAAGCTGAGCAAAAAGAGAGCTACTGTTGGTGAATAATTTGAGAAAGAAATAAGAAAGAAGGAAATGAAAAAAAACAGGAGAAGAACTCTCTCTTCCTCTCAAACTCAAATACAAACACACTCTTAGGTACACGACAGTATTATATATATTATAATACGGGGTGCCCACAACGGATGGGATCGGCCGATTGGGCCAATCGCCTGACTCAGTCGCCTAAAAAGCAAACGTGTTTCTTTTCACTTTCAGGCGATCGGCCCGACCCAGCCGTAGTGGGCACCCCGTATTAGTCTTAAAAGGGTTTGGAGTTAGGGCTAGGATTGCCTTGACTAGAGTTAAAGTTCTATTGGTAAGATTGAAGAATACCGGACCAGCGGATGGGACTACTTTTCTCGATCTCAACCTTAGGAATTAAAGATTTTCCCCAGTTTTCAGTTTTTAATACCTCTCAAGGAAGAATCTCGGACTCATAGAGATCTATTCATTAAAGGCTATTGTTAGGGGACCGTACGCCCCAATAGCGCTTGGCGCTAGGGGACCGTACGCCCCCATAGTGTTTGGCGCTAGGGGACCGTAC
>NW_004797626.1:342595-345567 GCF_000002075.1 Aplysia californica | reverse complement strand
AAATGGGGCTTAGGGGCCTATTTCTTTTAGGTCGCAAAGCTTAAAAATGTACTCACGTCTGCCCGCAGAATGCACCTGCGCACACAAACTATTATAAATCCTACTCATTTTTGTCACAACCATTCCCTTTGTGTAAATTTGTTCATCTCTTTCTTTCTCTCACGAACACCCCCCCCTCCCTCATCTCTCTCTCTCTCTAACACACACACACACACACACACACATACTCACACTTTTTCCCCCTCTCTCTCCCACTCCTTCTTACTTTTTCTTTCTTTCTCTCTTCCATTCTGTCTGTTTTTCACACACACACACACTCTCTCTCTCTTTTTTCTCTCTCTTTCTCCCCCTCCCTCTCTTTGATTTCTTTTATTGACACATAACAACAACGTGGGTGCAGACGTGAGCAAATTTCAAAATTTGGTTCATCCACGGCCACTGGATACCTCACAATCGTATTCATATATTTTAAACATTCTCCTAGTCCTAGTAATAACTCCTTACGTCAGGAGCTTCGTTAAAGTGACCGTTTTCCTCCAGTATTTTTGCAAAGTCCAGATGCATGCATATCTGCGTACGGTCCCGTAACACCACGCCTTAACGCAGGTAGGGCGTACGGTCCCCTTGTGCCAAACACTATGGGGGCGTACGGTCCCCTAGCGCCAAGCGCTATTGGGGCGTACGGTCCCCCTAACATCAGCCTTCATTAAAAGTTTGTCAGGGGGGAGACCCCCCATAACACCCCACCCCACCGCCCCCTTCCTCCCACCCCCCCATTCTCGCTCAATAATAATGAGTGGTCCGGTATTCTTCAATCTTCCCGTTCTATTAAGTTAAGTTAGGTTTTTAGGTAGGGATAAGGGTAAATCTAGATAGAGGATTAAGCCTTATTAACCTACCACAGTTCATCTTAGTCTTAGACTTAGAATCTAGATCTATTAAATTCCAAGCCCAAGCAGTCTCACCCATCTTTCCACTTTCTCTTGTTAACTAGATCTAGATCTAGATTCTAGATCTAGAAGACGATCTTTAAATCTAGAGTAGATCTCGATCTAGATCTAGTCATTAGAATGATTAGAGATAGAAATAGAGAGATTTAATATCCATCTCTGCCATCTGAAATTTTCTGTTTGAACTGTCCCAGTTTTTCAGTGACCTTGGTTTTGTTTACCACCAAGAAAATGACCTAGAACTAGATCTAGATTAGAATTCTCCAGAAGAGACCATGTGTTCAGAGGAGAGATAGATTCTAGATCTAGAGATCTAGAGATCTAGAGAACTAGAGATCTAGAGATCCAGAGAACCAAGTAAACAACGGCAATCAATAACAAAATCATGTTTTCTTTCCAAGTTGAAGGCATAGCAGCTATGGCGCTATGCCGGGTAGATCTATATTTCTAGATCTAGATCTAGCTTTAGATCTAGATCTAGATCTAGATTTAGATATCTAGCTTTTAGAGTCTAGATCTAGATCTATATATCTAGATCTAGATCTATTCTAATCTAGATTAGTTAGAGTTCCATTCATAAAAATTACAAGTATTAGAATGCTTTTCTGTAAACTGAGCTGTTGTACAAATAAAATAAAGGCCATAAAAGTAGACAGGAGGCCTTGTCCAGATTCTGGCCTAGGCTACAACGTCAACAGTAACAGCGTATCCCAGATCTCTAGGACTAGGATCTAGGATCTGGTTGTTAGCCTTGTCTAGAACCTGAATTTGAGACCGAGATAGTTACCTCCTGAGTGAATGTGATTGTTCCAGTAATGCTAGTTGAACTGCCGGCAGCTAACACACAAACTGCTTTCACCATGTTGAATTTCTTTAGAAACAGTAGCCACAAACGTTAACTATGCGTGTGCTCTTAAAAAGCGACTGAATAGAGGCAGAATCGACTGAACACTGAACAAGTGCCGCGAATGACGATGATATAGCAGAATCGGGTCAAGTTAGCTCTCTCGCGGCTCCCAGCTCCCACGTCTTTGACCTTTGCGCTTTTAGAGCTGCGCTGTTCTCGGTTCCTCCCCTGTAAATTATTCTGACTGCCGTTCCCAACGAACACATACCTAACCTAGATGTATCAGTCCAGGGAAAGAAACCGCAGTACTTGCAGAACCGGAAGTGGTAGTGGATAAGGCAAAATGCCTCGTTTAACCGTTGTTCACAAAGGAGAAATATTCTCTCATAGATATATGATATAAAGTAGTCTTCACCTAAGATCCAACCGCTTACAATCCCTGTTCGCTTAAGATCCCGCTGTTTAATAAAAAAAAAAGGGGGGGGGGGGGCTACACCTGAAGGCTATTTCGCTTATTACTATAGACCAAATTTTACCAAATTTCACACATATAACAAGCATAGTAAGGAGTCTTAAAATCTGCAATCAAATTTGTGAAAAAGTTTCCTTTCCATGGATACAGCGGCCATATTGAATTCTGTTGACATGTCTTACATAATGAATACTGCATTTATTGATTATGGAAATTGATTGTTTTTTTTGCATACGTATTAACAAACATTATATCTAAAAATTTGTCGTTTGGTTTTTTTCCTAAACGATTTAGAAATTTTGTAATGAATTTTTTTCTGAGGTAGCATTCAAGTTTGCGAAAAATCCGTGAAAATCCACACTCCAGACACCACCAACGAAAATCTATTCCATATATAAAAAATTCAACACACACATTTTTAGTATTACATCTTCTCTTCATTCTAAAATTTCGTGAAGATTGGATGAAAAATGGTGGAGTTATTTTTAAAAAGTATAGAGGAAAGTCGCGTTTTGAGAAAACTGCCGATAAAGAAAAAATACAATATTGACTTTATGAGGAAATGGTGGTGACAAACATGCTCGGTACGGGGGAAAGTACGGTTTTGGGGGATTCTTAGGCGATGAAATAGTTGTAGGAGAGGCCGAGGAAGCTAAAAATGCCTACAACTCAAATTCCATAATCTTGAGCCGAATCTTGACTT
>NW_004797626.1:339970-342495 GCF_000002075.1 Aplysia californica | reverse complement strand
CATTTTCATCCTCTCAACAAAATTTAGATAATTTGATTAAGAGACAGGCTTCAACCCTGACTGTAAGAGCCAACCTGGGTTGAAATGGATACACCAGCATCCCAGCAGAAAGACCAATATACTCGATAAAATTTTTTACCCAGTCTGAAATCGAACATAGGTCTCCTGGGTGAGCCAGCGAAGTTCCTAACACTTAACTGCTTGCCACACCACAGGCGCTGGTGCACACGTGTGTATTCCTGCTTAAGCTTCTTAAAAACCTAAAGTATAGTCTTGTTACAAACTCACAGCCTGCCCTTGAATAATATATTTATCGATGGAAATGAATACATTCAACCATGTGAGAGGTGTAACTCTCATGAAATTGAAGATCAATGTCACTTTATCTTTTAATGGTCAAGCTTTGCATATCAACGGAAAGTATCCATTCCCCTCGTCCTAACTCAAACCAGTGATAGAAATCTACAATGTTTAACCCATGAAAAAAGGTATATTACAATTAATTACCTATACTGTTTTATTATGGAAATTTGGTTAAACATCAACAGAAAGCGTTTTTAGAAAATACTGATATTGGTATATCATGTGTGTCATTTTTTTAATGCTGTTTCTCTGAAGCCTTTCCTGTAAAACGCGTTATTATGCTTTATGTGATGTAGGCTAGTGACCGTAAACACTGAATTAAATACATACCTAACAATCATAATATATATGCATTACTCATCAAACATCCGTCATGTTTGTCTTCAAGTATGGTGCCATGACGTTTTTATACCCGTTGACTGTGTTCAGCTACTATCACTCACCTTTCTCTCTTAAAAAATACCCCGCAAATTATACTCTATAACTATTTAACCATCAATCATCCACTAAAGGACTATTGCGGGTGCTGTTCAGTCCAAAGCGTCTGCTAGTTATGCTGCACAATGTCTACGAGTATTATACTACTCTTTCCCTGAGAATTAGGGCTTGCTTTGTGATGCTGGAGACTGATCCATCTCCACTTTTCTCTACAGTTTTTAAATTCATCAATTTTGGTACACCGAACACAGTAGCGTCCTCTTAAACCGAACACGTTTAATTTGAAAACAACGGTAAACAGAGACAAAAAAAACAACAACAAAACAACAACAACAAAACCAAACTGGTGTCTCCTTTTCTTCAATTCGGGCAACCTCTCTATTACGAAAACCCGGTTGAAACGAAGAAAATCCGACAGTCTCTCAAATTTTTGTTAGAGACGACTCCACTATCTACATCAATCAGCAGCCAAAATGTCGATCACATCCCTCCCCCCCCCATTAAAACAAAAAACTGTGTGCTTGTGTTATCCGAGGTTCCACGATGACGCAGAGTTCGGAGAATTCCTGACTCAAATAGGACCTCAACCCTCGAGGCACAAGGTCAAGACCGACCCGCGCGTGCGTGCAAAGCTTGAACGCACCAGACGACGTATGTACAGCGTGGACCGAAACTTCCTGGTTAGGGTGAGTTGCAGTGAGGAATTGGCCTACCCACTGCATACTGCCTATCGGATTCATCGAGTTAAAGTAAAGCTTCTGAAATACTACACACAATTACAAACCTACACGTTTTACCTATCCCAAAAGCAGGATTATCCTGATCGTCACCTCAACGCCGCCCCCACCCCTTAAGAAAACAGAACTTTTACTATACTAAGGTGACCCCTAAGATCCCGCTCCAATTCACTGTGAAGGTCAGAATTTGGCTAAGATCCCGCATTCCATATAATATATTACAGAACAGAAAACCCGGGCGGCACAGCTGATCAACCAAGAGTGAAAAGTTGAGATCATTGAACTACCCGGCACGTCAAAGATCAGTCACTCTCGTGAATGTGATCACATGCATTATAAAACTCAACGAAGTGGTAAAATGTTTGCCCAGGACAGGATTCCACGAAGAGGTGAACTAACTGACGCATTTGTTTTCCCTAAACATTGCATTCGCATCTGAGCTTTCCACTAAACTTACATCACATGCTGAGTTGGCTTAGGGCCTACAAGTTCGCTCCAGGCGGGATCACATCGAACTCTTCTCTGACCATTGTAACAGTTGTCTCTATTCCCGAATTTGCGAGACTGATTGAATTTTAATAGGTGTGGTCACAACGTAATGGTGCGTACAAAGGCGGGGGAACTAAATAAGAGATCAAACGCTTAAATGTTGAACTGGTAAAAGGAAGGGGCAATTGGATAAGTTTAGATCTTAATTAAGATTCACGATAGTACAATAAGTGAAGATGGCATGCCTCGTGCCACTGTGAATGGTCGTCAAGGTTGACCCCTTTGCTCGCCATACATGTCATAAACTCACCCCCAGGGATCACACCAGTTCATCATGATTTAGGGTAAAGGAAGACCAATAATTATTTCTGGGTAGTGGACATTAACATGGGCCACTGTAGATTCTTCCCTTCATGGTGCATTGGCTAAGAACCTGTTCGCCTAAGATCCTGCATTTTCCTTTCTCCCAAAGCACCAGGATCTTAGGCGGAGGCTACT
>NW_004797626.1:337963-339870 GCF_000002075.1 Aplysia californica | reverse complement strand
CCCCCCATCTTTTTTTCCTCCAAATTGTCTGCATGGTGCCATTATCATTATTATTTCCATACCCTTAATTCTTTCAGGAAAATCGCCAGTTCATCAAAGACACAATGAAGAACGTGTCTCGCATTGAGAAGGCAATGGCCTCGTCAGAGAAGCTGTCCCGCACCACGTCTGGCAACAACCCGCCTCCGTATGTCCCTGTTGTCATGCCAGGCCGCCCACTGGGCCGTGCCACGTCACAACCCGGACGCCGAGATAGACTGCCCACCAGTAGTTCTACCTCCAGGCGTCATTTCTCCGAGCCACTGCTGTTTGCGAACAAGTCGGGCACCCCAAAGGAAAGACAATTTCTGAATGGAGTTTCCTCCCCCGTGTTGCGTCACCGGAAACTCTTGCTGGATCGGTACAAGCAGGAAGAGGTGTGCCGCCATTGCTTGAGTGTTTGACAGTTTGCTACTTTAGAATTACAAAGTTCTATCAGCTCAGTACCTAGTTTTTAGGAATTTAACATCACAAAATTTGAGTTTCACATCATTCCAAGCTTTTTCGAATGCAATTCTTTGAATATCTTGATAACGATTCCGTGTAATCTTACGATTTTCATAGAGCGCACAGAACATTGTGTTTCTGACCTCATGGTCTTTGTAACTCAAAACGGCCAGAAAAGTTAGTCTAGATAGAACTTTGTTATTCTAAGGTAGCGAGTGATCTTGTTGACAAATTGCTTAGTGTTTTAGCGGGTGCAATCCACAGGTTACTCTGTATGCGTACTAAGAAGCCAAGAATGTGCTTGGGTCGTTTTCTAGGGTCTTCTGGGGGTAATAGTAGCTGTCAAGCGCATAGAGCATGTTGTAGAGCGGTGCCATACCGTATGCTGTATGAATGCAATTGTATCCTCATTTGGAAATGGATTGGACACACCCGGAGGAGACCCCCGACAAGCATCATCAGACAGGCTTTGACGTGGAATCCACAAGGAAAACGTAAGAAAGGAAGACCAAAGATGACGTGGAGGCGAGCGGTACAGCGAAAATGGAAAAGGCGGGGAATTTTAGGAAACAGCCAGAAAAGGATGCACAGGACAGGCTTCGCTGGAGAAATGTTATTGATCGCCTATGCTCCACTGGGAGTTAAAAAGGGCAAGAGAGATAGAATATCCTCATTGTTTGAGTTTGGGCCGGTGTCTCATTTACACAAAGGTTTCTACAGTACATGTACATTGTGTGTAAAAGTTTGTATAGTACATGTAGCCCAAAGCTAGTATTGTACGGTCTACACCAGAATTAATACTTGTATTTGAAGGTCTGTTCAAGGCAGAGTCCAAGTGTTCTGTCCAAAGGTAAGGAATAGCATTGATGCCTGTTAATGGTGAAGGCCTATGCTGCACACAGTAAAACAAGATAAGATGCGATATAACATATAAGTGTGTAAGCTTATCATGTATGAGTCTACTTTTAGAGCACAGAGTTCTGGCCTTCATAATGTGGTAAGCGTCTCTCCATCAAACGCAGAAGACTTGAGTTTGGTTACTGGTTACTGTGTAGCAGGGGTTATTCAACGCACAATTGTCCCACATTATTATCCTCTCTTCCGCACGCATAATATACACATGAGCTACACATACATGTAATATATGCGTTGGTGGTTGGCGGGTGCTCTGGTGTGGTTTGCTCCTTCTTTCCTATCAAACATCTATCGTCCTTATCCCTCGATCCTTCTTCTTTTTGATGTTTGTTACTCTCTTGTTACACTTCTAATCTTCGGAACTTATATGACCTTATTGTGTTGCAAGTGCCGTAAAACTCTTACCTACCAACCCCATCCAAACCCCCTCTCCACACACCCACAACCCCAACCCACACCATGCACACTCTCCCCCTCTCCCCCTCCACACACACAACCCCCACCCA
>NW_004797626.1:332691-336334 GCF_000002075.1 Aplysia californica | reverse complement strand
ACACACACACACACACACACACACACACACACACACACACACACACACACATAATATGTACAAACACAGACGCACATTTTCTGACACGCTCTCAGTGACCACCGACGTTTGCTTTCACAGTGACCAGTAACAAAATTAATGTTGTGCATGCGACACAAGTCCAGTTTTACATTACATATTATCATTATGGTCGCTTTTAAGCACAAGGGGGCTATCCCGAAATATGCTGTTTTGAGAAAATCGAAGGAAACGTGTTTGCCCCTTGTTCAGTTTCTTTAAAAGACAAAGGGAGTTTTCTCTATAACCACACAAATGTATACACACCGATGAAACCAAACTTTTCCTATAGGTAGGGCAATGCCCACTTTGGGTGTTGGTCAAGATTTCTGGAAACCCCCGAAATCTGGGTTAGCCCGCTTGTCCTTAAAAGCGTCCATATGACATGATAACATGAATACCGGTACCTCATTTGATAGACTCTCCCTTTGCTCTCTGGTCAACAACAAATTATGTTGTCAACATTAACAAGCAAGACCAGGGGTATAATAACAACCTTGAACTCTGTTGTATTTGACTGCGGATAAGGGTGAAATGTCGTGCTCTCGGTGTTCTGCGCACTGCAAATCGAGTCGATTTGATTCTGCCAGGCCCAGCCACGTTTTTCCTTCATGAACAAGCAAAAGCTATTATTTTGGATGGTATAATACGACCATTTCGACTCGCAACCTTGGAATACAAACATACTGATTGATTTTGTCGGTCGCTGTCGAATATAGGTGCATTCAACCGTATTGTGTTAAAATGATAGCTTCTGCATCTTCCATGAAGTAAAATCTGGCTGTTCTCGACTGAATCAAATGTATTCGATTGGAGGTGTGCACTTCCCTCAGACTTAGTATGCTACCACCCGTCATCTAGAGTTAGATAGGCATATAACCCCCCCCCCCCAAAAAAAAAACAAACAACCCAACCCAAACCAAACAACCACAACAAACAAACAACCCCAACAACAAAAAAAACCCCTTCTTTCTCATTCATCAACTTCTCGGTATGCGATCAGTAGACGGGGTATGTAAATATATATATATATATATATATATGGCGTATGGATTTTACTCACTTTTCTGATATTACTATTACTGCCAAGCGTAACCTCTGAATGCTACGTCCTTTTTCTCTGAGACGTTTCCCTCTACGTTTGTACAGAAAAGAAACCATGATCTTTCAAGTGAAATTCAAACTAATCGGTACATGTACCTGCAGTATATTTTTTAAAAGTTTAAGAACAAAAAACTGCACAGACTGTAATTTGAATTAAGCCCACATGTTTTGAATTGAAACTTCCTCCAGAAACCAGTAGGGGAAAATTCAGAGATCCAGTTTTGGAGAACACAAGCGAGTATTTTATAATATAAACAGGCGCAGTTCGTCCATAGAGCACGGCCGTGCACTGCCGCCCAAAATGTTTTAATGTTCTATGACGTAAAGCACCCACAATAATAAAATAAAAGACGCCAGAAACAAACACTAGCCAAATATTATATCAAAACAAGTCCCTCACTGGCGCCGTAACTGTCATTTCTATTCTATAGCGCCGTAAAACATCTACTATGCCATGCCTAAGTTCATGCGCTGTATCTAAACATAACAGGATAGTCAACAGTGGAAACCCGACCTATAAATCGCTCTTTGGGATAACCCAAGCGATGACGACGCCTGTAGAGAGTTTGACGGTACATTAATACATGTATTAATAAAATGCCACTCACGAATTACTTGGTAGTGTTCGAATTTTATCAGAGGGCCGACTGTACATACTTGGGAAAGGCACTTTTCTCAAATTTTCCTCACTTCACCCAGGGGGTAGATCTAATGGGTTCCCGGCTCAGAGTCAGAGCAAAATCTTGTCAGTTTATTGTGTTTTAGCGCGTGTAATCCACAGCTTGCACTGTATGCTTCTTGGGAAGCTGAAAACATATTCTGAGTGTTCTGGGCCTGCTGGGGTAAAAGATAATACATATAATAATGTTGTAAAGAGAATAGACTGTGCTGCAGAGCGTGGCTATACTACGCGCTATACAATTATTAATACAATATTGTAAGTATGATGCAAACAGTAATTTTGCTAAAGGCGTCCTCCGTTGGGGTGTGCTTCTATGAAATGAATAAAACAAGCAAGCTTCTGTTGAATCTCTTGAAGTTTTACTGCGGGTGCCCCCCCCCCTCTCTCTCTAACACACACACACACACAAATACACACACACACACACACAAACACTCACACACACACACACACACACACACACACACACACACACAGCTTCTCTCTTCTCCTCCCCTCCCTCTACTTTCTCTCTCTCTTTCTCACACTCATCTCCCCACCTCCTCTTTGCACAGTTTTACCAGACTCTTAACACTTCATTGATTAATATATGTACTAATGTCTCACCCCCAAAAAGTCAATAAACTTTTAATTGCTTTTCAAACATTGCCAGGAAAATCGAGTCTCATCTAATATTATTATATCTGGTTTTCCGTATCACAGGATAATAATTTTTAAAAAAAATGAACACCGTCCATAAGATGTGCAACGCACGGTTCTTTTTCGGAATATTCCGAGTCAGCCTTACATTACAATACGGCCGTGGCACAGACATTGTGGGTTACTGGTGTTTAGTTTTTTAGTTTTAGTACATGTAGAGGTTTTACGGCGCTCGCAACTGCATAAGGTCATATGAGCGCCAAGGGGTGGGTGTCAACAGAGAAGTCTTTACAGACTTACTCTGCTCACCTCTCTTGCTTCAACAGCACCAAGTATGCTTCGACTATCAAGGCACACCGGGAACAGCAGGTCACAAGACTGTGACAAACACACAAAATAAGTAGAGGAAAATGACAATAGTACGGATTGGGAAAGAAAAAGCAGTAGATCAGGCACATTTATGAGCGTGGCGTGATGAATCAGCCCATTTACTATTCTACTGTGCATGAACGAGAAATGTCCCTCCCCCCTTTGGGAATGGCCTAAAGACACTACAGTCAGTGGCATTGCACACCCCCCCCCCCCCCCGGGGGGGGGGGGGTACTGGTGTTTGAATCAGCAGCGACCTCAACAAAGAGTGGCTTGTTGTACAAGTTGTATTATATGGATCTACTCTTGTATTCCATCAGAGACAAGATTCCATTCAACTCGCACCTAACGCAAAGCCGGGGGCTGGTTTGAAAAAAAAAGGGGGGTGGGGTGGGGCGTTCGCAATATTACAGTTTGCATGTTATAGTTATTTTTCAGTTTACAAAAGCGTTCTTTTTTCCCCTTCTGCACTTGCATCAGTCAAGTCCCTGAATTCCGAAGATTTGAAGTATTTCCAGGGAGTTGAACATACAAAGAAAAGAGGGCTGATATAATTATTATTAGGATGACAGACGAAAGAAACAGCAGGCCACACCAAAACAACTGCAAATCTAAATCACTCACATATAAGTGTTCATAGAGAAATATCAATAATAGGTCTGTATTGTATTATTAACCTGATGTGGGGCACCCCGTTAGGTTAGTTATTGGTACATCATGCTGGCCTATGGACTCTCTCTCTCTCTCTCTCTCTCTCTCTCTCTCTCTCTCTCTCTCTCTCTCTCTCTCTCT
>NW_004797626.1:329269-330716 GCF_000002075.1 Aplysia californica | reverse complement strand
CCTCTCTCTCTCTCTCTCTCTCTCTCTCTCTCTCTCTCTCTCTCTCTCTCTCTCTCTCTCTCAAAAGGCCGAACCTGTGTAAAAGACGGAATCGCAAGGGAGCCAGAAAATATATTCCATCTTACACATTTTCCGTCTTAGACAGGAATTTCGGGGGAGGTGGAGGGGGGTTTCAGAGGCTCAGCCGGTAGATCAAAAGTAAACTCCTTGGGCTCAGCCGGTAGATCAAGGGTCGCTTGTCAGGTCGACAAGCAGTGTTCAAAACTTCACACCTCTCAAGTGCTATCCTCTCGGATAATGGCATGCATGGGAATACCGGACCATTCGTATTTCGTATTATTGCGCGAGAGTGGGGGCGGGGGAAAGGGGGTGGGGGGTCTCCCCCCTGACAAACTTTTAATGAATAAAATCTAGATCCAGATTAGCTAGAATTATCAAGATCTACTGGTCCGAGATTCTTCATTGAGAGAGATTAAAAACTGGGGGAAATCCTGAATTCCTAAGGTTGAGAATGAGACAGGCAAAATTGCCAATCTGCTGGTCCAGTATTCTTCAATCTTACCGCAGGCGTCTGCCTAACTTTATCCATTGCCAGCAGTGCTTGCATTTCATAGGACCACTGCTTGACCTATTATAAACACAAACGCCTGAACATTTCCTTTGCTTCCGTCCTGAGCCCCACCCATCGGTGTAATGGCACAGTCAACCGATGCCAGCCCCTCCTGTGCATGTAACAACGACTCGAGGAACTCTTCTCTCGGCCGGCCACACGATCAGGACGGCAGGCATTGGTCAAACTTATTTCACACCCCTGCCCCCTTGCTACCCGTGAAAGTTTCTGCGCTGGAGCGCCTCTCGAGCACTTTCACAGGCTCTGGTGAGATTTCATACCGACTACCCACACCATCGGCACCAATAAGAAGGGCTCACATCAAGTTGAAGCGCGAGATAAGCTCGCCTCGGCTCACGTGGATGAAGTAGCTTCAAGGAGCTTAAAACCTGTAACATCCTTGGCTCACAATCGAGTCTCGGCGTAATGATATTGATAAGCTCGCCTCGGCTCACGTGGAAGAAGTGGCATCAAGGAGCTTAAAACAAGGTTACTGTAACCTCCTTGAGTAGCATCTACCTCCGAGTCTCACCCCCTCCTCCTCTTCCTCGCCTGGCAGAACGGCGTACGGTTAGAGCAGGGTTTGGTTAGAGCCACTGACTTACTATAGGCTACAAGTCTACTGTTAGAGCCTGAGCTTTCTCTCACTATCCTAGGTTAGAGCCACTGACTTACTATAGGCTATAAGTCTATTGTTAGAGCCTGGGCTTTCTCTCACTGTCCTAGGTTAGAGCCACTGACTTACTATAGGCTATAAGTCTATTGTTAGAGCCTGGGCTTTCTCTCACTGTCCTAGGTTAGAGCCACTGACTTACTATAGGCTATAAGTCTATTGTT
>NW_004797626.1:301559-327596 GCF_000002075.1 Aplysia californica | reverse complement strand
CACACACACACACACACACACACACACACACATCTGTCAAATATGCCAGGGGTATACGTGTGTTACTTATTATCCGTATCGGCTTGTGCGTGGCAACGTAAATGACATTTGTTTTTTTTCATTTTTAACAGGGATTAAATTAAAACACCTGCCTCAACTGACTAACCGTAATACAAGATGGATGTATTACTGGAAAATTCACACAAGGCATAGTACATTTTTCACACTCTGTGCTAAATCGACAGATAGTGCGCCCTGTTTAATTTTGTTCAAACGCTGGCGAAGTTACGGGAATTAAATATTCTTTTTTAAGGCTTTAAATAATATATACGTTCAAGCGTATGTGAAAATGGTGAAATGGTATAAGTTAATAAGTATAGCGACCCTATCAACACTGGAAGGCCGGACCCCCGACTTTAACGCCCATCTTCGAAAGGACCGGGCCTTCTCGTGTAAGGTGCCTTTCCCAAGGACAAAACGTCGGACGGAGCTGAGGTTCGAATCCCTGAACCCACATACTCACGATTATAACGGGTCTGGTAGGCCTACCCCCACACTGTGGACTGCGGTAAGGCGAGAAAAGTGTGGACTACACTAAATTACAGCTTGTTGGGAGAGGTACATTGTCGTATTATTTAACTCTTGGTAGGCCTAAACGGAAGGCTATTCCACGTTTAACATTTAAACACGGTCCGTTTTGTCAACTGATTTGTCAAAATCACAAACTTTCTCAAAACTCTGCTGTTCCTGTTTAACCCATTTGTACGAAATAAACACCAAACTGAGAAGAAAGTAATTATCTTTCCAATAAACATACAGTTTTATAATAGACAAGATGAACTTCCTGGGTTTCTTAGAATTTTATCACGACTGTAAACAACAGAGCGATGACGTAATATGCAAAGACTATGTAAGTAAAAGTATAAGACTAAGGAGAGTTAAGTCGGAGGCGCCATCTCGTAAACCACAATATTGTACTGTGTTGAAAAGGGCGCAAAACAGCTAGCCATACCTTAGCTCAATTAATTCGGAACGGCTGCTTGCTGTTGTCATGTTTTCGTTTTTTTTTGTGTGTTTTTTTTTCCAAAGCATTTTTTCCCCCTTACGCAGGTGTTTTACTCTCAATCGACTGAATTAATATTATTTAAAAGGCTTTGACCCTACAAACGCGGGCTGAGAGAGATACAACATCCCAGCAGAAAGACCGAGTTACAGAAAGTTACTGGATTGAAATTCTCCCCAATGGAAATCAAACTCGTTTCCCCTGAGTGCGACAGCGATCATCATACCGCTACACTACAGTATCCAATAAGCAATAATTTTTATTTTTGACCATTATCTCGTTGATGTACTTTTCATTATAAGTAGGTAGGGCCTACATAGACCCTGTGCCAACAAACGGACATTAACTCATCATGACGTCGGTCGTTTTGGCAATCCCAGAGTAGAGTGTAGTGTGTAAACTCAGCATTCGAGGGGAAGGCCGAGTTTGAAATGTATGCACAAACATGTATACACACTTACATATACACTTACTTTACACACATACATACACACGCATACACACACACACACACACACACAAACGCGTGCACATTCTCAAATACACACATGTTCTCTCTCTGTTTCTCTTCTCTCTCATACACAAATTGAATACATATTCACACACACACACACACACACACACACACACACACACACACGTACACACACGTATATACACACGCACACACACACACACTTCCCAAATTACAAAACGCAATATTATCATAATTATTACAAAGTACAGATTCTAAAATATGCACGGATCCTTGATTCTGTACCAAAGAACTGACAATAATAGTTTGCAAACACACGTGACTCATGATATTATTGGCAGTGCTTGAGGTTTACGGGCCTCGACGAAATGCAGAGATCCTAGGCTAGCCTGGATCTTGTACATCATGTGCAGAGGTAGAGGGGAAAGGGAGGGGGAGGGGGTCTTTGTCAATGGACACTCCTAGAGTGGTGTGTAGTGTGTATAACCCACACTAAGGCCTACATTAATTTCGCTGGAGTCAGGTCAGGGAGTTGCATCATGCTGTGGCCTCTATTTCTAACAACAGACACAACTTAAGATAACGTTTTGTTACAGTTTTTAATCGGTTGTTCTCCATTCTCCACGAGAAGAAATATAATATGCTGCTGCATGATGAATACACACACACACACACACACACATCAACATCATCCGGTGCCTTGCAGACTGGAGTGGGCGATCATGGACCTCCACTTCCCTCTGTCCTGCGTTGCAGCAATGGTGTCTGTTGTTCTTGACGTTCCCTGCCATGTTGTTAACTTGTCCAGTATCTTTTCCCTCTGTCTGCCTCTGCCTTTTTTCCATCAAACTTGCCTGTTGTTACAATATTCTCCAATGCTTTTTTACGCATTGTGTGTCCAGTGAAATTTGCCTGTCGCTTTCGTAAATACACGCACACATACTTTCTCTCTCTCTCTCTCTCTCTCTCTCTCTCTCTCTCTCACACACACACACGAACGCACGCGCGCGCATACACACACACACACTCTCTCTCTCTCTCTCTCACACAGACAACATTTTTGAAACACAGATGCACATACATGAATAGTCATTGGATGAACATACAATTTAATACAAAATACTGTCTCTCGCGCACGCTTGACAATTACTGAATGAATACCTTGCATTGATGGTGGCATGAATGAATATTTACGCATACTGATTCTTGCTTTTAAAAATGAAACGTGTACGTGGTATCTAACAGATGCCTGATATTCTGAATGTAATGGGTGTTAGGTGTCAGCAATGATCTGCTTTGCTACTTTCATAATTAATGGACACCGTTACAGTATCACATTGACGTTAACAACACACTCGGTATCATCTCCCACGCACAAGTGCAGGTGCACGCACACGCAGACACACACACACTCAATATCCTTTCTACAAACACAGACACAAGTGGGTGGTTGGCGGGTGCTCTGGTGTGGTTTGCTCTTTCTTTCCTATCAAACATCTATTGTCCTTATCTCCCCTTCTTCTTTTTTATGTTAGTTACAATCTCGTAACACCTCTAATCTTCTGGCGCTCATATGACCTTATGAAGTTGCAAGCGCCGTAAAATGTCTACTATAACTATAAACACAGACACACAAATAAACACACAGAGACACAGCGCACACCGTATCATCTCTCTCTCTCTCTCTTTCACACACACACACACAAAACACTCAGGCCCAGAGGATGGTAAGATAACACTCCACTCCCACTTCATAGATCACATGACTCCCTCGTTTGTTGACACTCGACACTGATAATGGTACCCGTGTTCTGAAAAGGATCAGATCTCCACATAACATAATACATGTATTATGTTGTCAACAAACGAAAGATTATCAAGAGCAGAATATTATAATAGACTACCGGCGTGTGTGGTGGAACGATTAGATACTTCGCTGTCGCACACAGGAGATCCGAGTTCGATTCTAGAGTGGAAAGAATTTTTATTGAGTATCTTGGTCTTTCTGATGGGATGTTTTATCCTCCTCAGCCCGGGTCGCTCCTGGCGGGCAGGGTCTAAGCCCGCCTCCTAACTGATCTAAACTGCGTCGATGGGTGAGTGAAAAAAAACCCCAACAACCACGTTCATTTTGAAACAAAATTATGTGTACGGTTAGGCGCTTCACTATCACATGCAGTAGACCCGAGTTCGATTCCTGAGAGGGGAACAGATTTTTATTGAGTATCTCTGTCTTTCTGTTAGGATATTGTATGGCTCTCAGTCCGGGTTGGCCCAAACAGGCATAGTCAGAAGCCTGCTCCTTCAATGGTCTACAGTGTGTTGATGGGGTTGTAAAGACACTTACATTTAACCAGAAAATGTCTTCAAGTGTAGCAGAGGGGGGATCTGCCAGTGAGAGCCAACTCGAACCAGCTGAGTGAGAAAGTATAATACAATACAATCCGCAGAAAAGTAAAACGGAGAACCCAATAACATATTTTTCCCAAATATAAATCGAATCCACGTCTTTTGCGAGCTGGGACAAGAGACAAACAGTCACACCACAGAGGTTAGCAGGTTTGTTGAGCCAGATCAGAGGAAGGCACGCATGCTAAATTTGATCATCAGCCTTTCTCAACCTGCGGATATCATACTACGGTGACATGTGTGACAGGTGTCTCCTGGAATACTATCACCCCCCCGCCCCCTTATTCATTTCACAATTAAAACACATGCCACTGGCATTGCACCTTAGAGAGTCACAAAAATTAGTAACAAGCTTTACAAACTAGAATAATTTGAAGCATTGACATAAAAAGAATGAAGCGAACTAATACAGCAGATCTAAGTGTTTTATTTTTAGCTATTTATAATAAAACATTAACAAATTTTATAATAACAAGCAGCGAATATAATTGTCCAATACACCAAAGTTGAATACACAGATTTTTTTCCTTACAAAAAAAAACTACAGTGAGATCCACTTAAACTGAAATCTGAGGGACAGAAAGATTTTCTTCAGAGAGATTGCTCAAATAGAGATAAGAAGAAATTAGGATAAGAGGTTCTATTTTCTTTTGGTTTACTGCTATTTTTCGATTAACTGTATTCGGTTTAAGTGAACCTCATTGTATCTCAGCTGAAAAACTTGGTCAACCTTTAAAACAAAAAGGCATGTTATCACAAATGTATTAAGAGAGAAACAAACAAACCAGGACACGCATGAAATCAACTCGGAAAACAAGAAACTAGTCAGTACAATAATCACCCCACCTAGGCCACATCTGAGAAAAGGCTGGAACCCAAATTGATACCCACTACCAGTGAGTCGCATGCCACAACATTCATGATGTCATTGTTGTACATCTACGAGTAAGTTAGAAAGAGGAAAACAGCATACAGCACTTGTACCACAATTAAGGTCACATAAGTGTCGAAAATTAGAGGTTAAGGAGGAGACATTAGGACAACAGATGTTTGGTACAGTGGAATCCACTTATAATGAGTCCGGAAAAAACGAGAAGTCTGTTATAAAGACACTACTCTAAAACCCCATTTTTAACATCTTCTTTACCTTTGTAAATAAAATACTGCTATAGCGCTATCAAACAAACACGCGAGTCGGTTACAGCGGAATATTGCTGCTACTGTGTACAGTGCATAGGCCAATTATACATAAAGTAAAACCTCGCCAGTTGAGAAACTTGTTGGTGATCTAGCGAAACAAAGAATGGGAGAGTCCATATGTGGCAACAATGAAGGCCGGAGCGACTGAGTAGGGAGGGTGTGGCATGCGCAGACAAGCAGAACGCTTCGCGTGATAGGCCAGTGTAAGCCTAGTTTAGATTATCAAGGCCTACCATGCCTCTCACTTCTCTGATGCGGGGGTGGAGAGGTCACAGCAATGTAACGGATGGAGTGAATGAGTGACGTGCGCAAGCTGACTGAATTCACCACAGGGTGTGATGGGGTGGGGGACAACACAGCGGGCGAGTTAGCCCAGAGCCCATTCTTTCTGATCGCCAACGCCGAGCTGTCAACATCGCTTGATCTAGTGCTAGAGAAAGAAACCTGATTCGATTTTTGATCAAGTAAGACCTAGAGGTCATATTGAAACAAAATCATTATCAGGGGAGATAGCAAAAGGAAATAAACAGAACACCAAACTCATAGATTGAGCATACTTTACAGTTTCCCTTGAATTTATTACTGGATCCCTTATAGCGAGAATCCTGCTATAACGAACATTTTGCTCTGGTCCCCTCCCTCTCGTTATAACAGGATTCCACTGTACTACACCAGAGCACATGCTAACCATACACGAACATCTAATTTAACGTAATCCTTTCACATGTCAACAATAATCAGCGGGTATATAATTGGAATGTGTCATACTTAATACTGACAAAGGAAATTCTGCTTTATAAGCAATTGAAAGTTCTAGGATAAATAATAACGGACTAGTGCATTTAATTATGTAGGTGGTACTGAATTTATGCCCATCTTTGAGATTATAATAAAATATGAAACAATCAAATAATTCAGGGTTTCTCAACTTTTCATAAATTTGCAACAAAAGTATATAATAAGACCCAAAAGTCAATGTCCCATCCCCCCCCCCCCCACTCTGCAAACCTAGAGAGTCACAGCTTACCAGCAGAGAAACCCTGTAATAATTTACACAAGTAGGCTACATATTATTACTATAGGACCTTTATGTAAGTGCTCAGAGCTAAAATGCAATCTATTATGCAATATATAAATGCAATCTATTACTATTATAATAAATAGTATTATCATTGTAATTATTATCATTATTATTACCAACAGGCAACAGAGTAAATTTTGCAACTTAAAGATTTGACAAGCACAAATTCACCAAAAAAATGTTGTCACAACACAATTCTAAGGAAAATGAAACTTCAAGACGAGAAAAAGAAATCTCCAATTCCATACAGTTAGACCTGCATGTGAGCCTCAATCAGATTGTCTGAAAATTTTGCGCACCCCCCCCCCCCCAAAAAAAAAGCCTTTGTGGGTGTCATAAGGAAGGACATCCGAGTAACGAGCGACCACCCAACAAACACAATAAAGAAGAGACCTAACCCTAACCCTACTCCCAAAAAGAACCTGCAACGCGCCTCATGTAAAAAGGCCAAAACAAGTCCTAAATGAAAAAAAAAAATTTAATTAAAAAACCACACTCCAAAACAAACAAGGAGCATGTAGATCTAAATCTAGATCTAGATTTATATATGGCTTACATCTACATTGCTATACGGTTTGATACAATAACACAATAGAATTGGAATATGAATCCTCCATATAGATCTAGTAAGGAAGAGGCCAGCCGTACTTAATGACGGCTAGACTGGCAGTCTAGCCATACTTAATAAGTACGGCTAGACTCGCAGTCTAGCCGTACTTATTCTTAATATGATGGCTAGACTGACCATTTACAAAAAGTAGGCCTACTGAATTGTAAATAGACATTTTTAGTGTGCAGTACCTAAAGCATTTGTATTTTGAACGAAACCAGGTGCCTTAATGACAGTGTATATATTTTAAACCTCCTGTTTTCTAATGTTAATAGGGCCTAAGATAAGTACGGGAAGACAACCAGGCTTAGGCTAGCCGTACTTAAGGCAGGACGGCTAGACTGTCAGGCTAGCCGTACTTAATATTGATGGCTGAATTGTAAATGAAATTTTTAGTTTGCAATGCCAAAAGTATTTGTATTTCAGACAAAACCAAAGGTGCCTTACTGACTTGCATGTATTTGAACCTGAATAATTACTAGAACTAGAATCTAGATCTCTAGATCTAATGAGACCTACTGTGTACTTAACAGGCTTGAGTCGATTGGGCCAACAAACCTAGATCTATAAATCTAGATCTAAGTACGGCTAGACTGACAGTCATAAGTACGGCTAGCCACTTCGATCTAGATCTAAATAAATCTTGATCTAGAATCTAAATCTAGATATCTAGAAATCTAGATTCTAGATCTAGAATCTAGATATCTAGATTCTAGATCTAGAAAAAATCTAGATTCTAGATCTAAATCTAGATCTAGATCTAGATTCTAGATCTAGATCTAGATTCTAGATCTAGACTAGATCTAGATCTAGATCTAGATCTAGATCTTGTAGAACAAGTGAATAGGAATAGGCCTTGAACTAGAAATCCGCATCCGATTCCGAACAGAGGGACTCAGCTGAGTCTATATTCTAGAATCTAGATCTACAATCTAGATCTATAGTACTAGAATCTAGATTCTAGATCTATATCTAGATTTCTAGATCTAGATCTAGATATATATCTAGAATCTAAATAAATAATTATAAATAATTCACGCACCTGTTGAAATGTTATTTTTACCAATATTAATATTACAGCACAACCTATGATAGGGTTTGACACAAGAGAATTGGAATATGAATCCTCCATTGAGGTCTATAATGATCTATATATAAATCTAGATCTAAATCTAGATATCTAGATTCTATTAGAACAAGAGAGTCGGACTTGAATGAATCCACACGATCTGAACAATTGAATTAGCCAACAAACGAAATTCAAAATGGCGCTCGAGCACGAAACTGAAAGTAGATAATTTAAGTTGTCGTCCTTTTTCGTATTCGCATTTCTACTTAGGTTCCGACAATTATGTTGGAAACGCCGACGTCGGCAGTCGGCGGTCGGCACGAAAACGAAAGTGCCGACGAAGCCGAAGGGAGAAAAGGGGGTCGCTGGCAGTCGGCCAAGCCTCGCACTACGCACATTGACTGATACAGGCGGGCCTAGCGATAGCATCGGCCGGTTCGCGGGTCGGGTCGCGATTGTCGGATTTCAGACGATTGTCGGCAAACATGCAGGTCTATACAGTGAAAGAACATAAGAAACTGACCTCTTCATCATTTGTGCAACAAGTCTCCTTTCCTTGGAGAGAGAAGAATAACAAAAAAAGCTATCCCATAGCTGCAATGCAAACTCTTAAACCACCTTCTCCCCCTCCACCCACGAAAAAACCCACTCATGCGGTGGGTCAAGATGGTGCACACTAGCCAAGTAACCCCCTCCAAACCTTTCACACACATTTCTACATTCAATAAATTCATGCTCAACAGGTAACTGTGGTAAGTATTGGCAAGTTCATGGGGGAGCAATACTATAAAAAAGAGAAACTCAGCCCCTGATTTTTTATGTAGGCTACTGTTTGGTAGCTATGCAAACATCTGTGGAAATGTCAAAGTAGAGAGTAGCAGAGGAACTAGAAGATGGTTGGGGGGAGTTCTTGTAATAATCTCATTTAAAAAGTTCTTTACTTTCAATCTGGACATTGTAATAAACAATCAATATCACTCTCAGCAGCACCCTCCTCACAAAAAAAAAGAAGTAAATGGCAACCAATTCAGAAGTCGTCTTGCCTCAACTTTCAAGAGCATCTTTCTATAATACTGTTTACACAAAGACTTTTCTTCCTCCAACTTTTATAGACACAACAATTATTTCTACATTCACCTTTTGTTCAACATTACGACACATGAATCACATTCAATCAATTATAATAAAAACCAGAAACTTTGTCTAGTACCCAGCTCTTAACCAAGCGGCATCTCCACCACCGATGGGTAAACACCTGTCGCGAAGTGGTACAGCTGTCTCTCTAGATCTCCCAGAAGTGTGCTGGCCCCGATCCTGAAGAGTCTGGGGTTCGTGTACTCGTCTCCTAGCTCTTCCTTCATCATGGAGAGCCATACACAGGCGTCTTTAGCTGTTCGGATGCCACCAGCTGGTTTGAAGCCCACCTGAAAAAATTGATGGAGAGTCATAGTCACAGGCTCGGCCAAGAAAAGAATGGGCAGATCAAGGAAATAAAAGAAAGCACAAGTGCAGAAGCTATAAAAATAAATGAATAAATAAACAAGTATATGTTTCTTTTTATTGATCCATGTGAGGAAAGCCTGGTTTACAATACAATCTACATGCACACATACATGATACCACAAATGCACCATTGCTGGTCACCATTGTGCAGTGTGCTGTGCAGGCAGGGGGCCTCAAAGGAATGTTTTTTTTTAAACAGAAGGGGTTCAACTGATTTAATTTTTAAAGAAAAAAAATCAGTATTCTACTAGCCACTAAAGAGGAGATCTCAAAGACAGATCTTGTCTACTGTTAGAACATTGAGCTAAAAGTTAATATTCCACAAAGGATGAGGAAAAACTTGAATTGGATCCCACTCAAATTAAAACCTTCAATCTCTACAGGCTTGTCATCATCTGTGCCATAGTTGTCAGCGTTTCCAGTACAAGTGGCAAACGGGTTATGCAAAAACAGTACTAATCCAACACATTTGGGGATTTTAATTCTTAAAAGTTTAAAACAATTTATTAAAAACAATTCTTTTTTTTGTGTGGTTTACTGCTGTTTTCAGATACGTACTGTATTCCAAATATTAAAGAACATTAGTCATAGCGACAAGGTTATACAGATCTCCAGTCTTATATGCAGTAATATCCGATGAGGTTGTACTCACCCGAATGCCAGTACGTTGAAGGAAATCCCTTATGGCTCTTATCATCACTAATGCAACCACAAAGGTTGCGTTGACCCCCTCTTTTCCAGTGGAAGTTTTGATGAAGTCAGCTCCTGAAACAACATATTAATCTACGGTTGACATATAAATGTTTAAAAACTAATATCATTATCAAAATTAATATAAGAATCATAATTATCAATGGATATCAATAATATTTTCAAAGCGAAAATGATTACCATCATCATGAGCTTCAAGTGTATGTATGAGAAACTACTCTTCTGAATAGGTGTGATTCAAGGTAAGGAGTTTTTTAAAATTGGAATTTTGCTTAGGTGGCAGCCCAACAGCCTATTCCTCTAAAACTTTCAATCACCACAGAATCTCTCATGTGCACATCAAGCATATAAGATCCCTCATATTTTTTTACCATACCCAAGATGACTAGGAACTTAAGATCCAGGGCACAGAGGAAGAAGGAGACTGAACGAGAGAGTCAGAGGTTTTTTTTTTCAGAGGAGGAGGAGGAGGAGGAGGAGGAGGAGAAGAAAAAGAAGAAGAAGAAGAAGAAGAAGAAGAAGAAGAAGAAGAAGAAGAAGAAGAAGAGAAAATCTGACAAACCAGCATAGACCAGGTATCCCACTTACCTGCCATCATGCACACCATGCTGGCTTTATAAACGTTGTTCAAAGAGCCAAGCTCTCCTGTGGCTAAAATGGTCTTCATATGAGCTGACCCGCAGGCTTGCTTCATTTGCCTCACTTCGTCATAGACACCTGGCAAAAACCACAGCAAATTTTTATTCTGCTCTTTAATAATAATAATAACAATAATTTTAAAAAATTAAGTAGATTCCCATTGTGTTCACTCCTCAACTGGGCTTTAGGCATTTGAATAATTAGGCACTTTATAATAATAGGTTAATACAGTAGAACATGGCTATGTTGCAGCAGGACCATCCCTTCTGCGGGACCTTACCAGAATTCCCTTTTATTTTGGTCTATCTAGACTCAATTAACTGTGCTTGGGTTTAACGGGGCAAGAAAAGGTCCGAACTTAGAAGAATTGGTCAGTCCAGTGAAAAGTGAGGCGGGGCAGACGGCAGAGAAAGATGGTGCGGAGAGACGTGTTACGTGAGCCTCTCCAAGAGTGATGTGTCATAGCCCTTGGCTAAGCCAAAAAAGATAGTAAAAGAAAAGGAGAGCGTGTAGTGTGTGATTTTTTGGTAATTCCCCTTTGCATTCCTATAGCAGGAACTTGCCTACAGCGGGATTTTCTTGTGGAGCTAAAAGTCCCGGTCTAGCCATATTCTACCATACTGTATAATTTTTTTTAAAAGCATAATATGCGCATGAGCAAAGTTCTTTCCAATGTTTGAAGTGAAAACCTCACAATATTCCATCAGGACAAAGGCTACAGTCTCGTCCAAAAGACTATTTATTTTTATGAAGATAAATGTAAGCGGATTTAAAGATACTTAAATATTTCTTCCTTTTTTAAAGAAAAAAATGTGTCACATCACAAACTTGGCAATGATAATGAAAATACAATAAAAACTCATCCACAGTCGTAATTAAAACTGGAATAGCTATAAATAAACATTTCTTCACCTAGGGCAACCCCGTCTGAACTTCAAACATACCTTTCCAATTGCCAGCGAGAGCATACGTCCTGTTGATGACAATATCTATTTCTGTGGCTCCATCATTCACAGCATATTTGATTTCTTCAAGCCGAGGAGCAAGCGCAGTCTGTCCACAGGGAAATCCAGTGGCAACTGTCGGAGTGCATGGAAGTTATGTTTATAAAAAATGAGAGTCAAACAGAATATGAATTTAATGTCTCACAGCATTTGAACAACTTTGAGTTAAGTTAAAAAAACCAATAAAAAACCCCAACCCACTTAGTACAGCAGTGTCTTCTTCAACTGATATAATCTGTTGGGACCACTTGATTTTCTTTCATATGATGAAGCCAAGTTTTCCGTTCAGAGAGATTGCTCAAATAAAAAAAAAAAAAAGAGGATTTATTTGCTTTCGGTTTACATTGTTTTCCGATTAATCCTGTTCGGTTTAAGCCGACTCTTCAGTACAATGACTTTGCTATTTACTGGAAAGCTCTTTTTGATACATGGGACAGTATTCATAACAGGAGAAAGCAAGATTAAAAAGAAATATAATCGGACCCATTTTTACACACTGTAACAAATTACAGTATCTAGATCGAAAATCCAGAGGCATGGCATACAATTCCATATCTATACATGACATACAATAGAATAATAATTTTGTAGCTCAAAATTCGCATAAGACAGATATCTTGGATCAGGGAGCAGGAGACAGTCAGTTTAAATTGTTATTTCTTTTACGCCCTAATTGACACTGTCGTCTTGGCCATCTTCTCATTTTGACAATCAAACAGTTAAAAAGGCTACATCAGCAATATGCAGAAAACTTAAAGTTTTTAATATTGTATTACTAAATATGATAAGAAATGACCAGGGTAGAACAGTTACAGATAAATTACCTGAAGCAACAGGAATTGAAGGTTTTCCCACCATCTTGAGCGATTCTTTCGCTGCTGTCACTTGGTTGGGGTATACGCACACAGCACCGGTTGTGATTTCTGAAAAGAATAATAATGACCTTGATCAAAAGGTGACAAAACATGGAAAGACACGCGGCTGAAAGCTCTTACATTATCATCAACAGTTTTCTCCCTTCTGTTCCTGACATGTTAAAAGCACCTTAGTACAGTATGTCGGTTTTATCTGCTTTTTTCCCCAACACTCAGTACATCTTTGTAGGCTTAGTTGCGATTGGGCAATCCTTTGTAAAACAGTCCTATTTCTTTGGCGTTACTGTCCCCATGGTTTTATGAGAAAAAAATTCTAAAATAAAGCAAACTGAGCCCAAAAATGTGAAATTATGTGATTCCATTCATTTTAATAAAGAATGTTAAAGGAAAATAATCAGAAATTATGCAAAAATTGTCAAATCATGCAGGGTGCATAAAACCACGAGGACAGACATTATCATGTGTGTACCTCTCACGAGGGCGTTCCAGTATTGTCTCCATGTAAAAAGCGTCCACCCCAAAGGGAGGTAACAGCAAGTAATCACTAAATTAACAAGAAAATATGATGGTTGTGTCCCCTTGCTTGAATTAATAAAACATGTACTTCGTGTGTCTTTGTAAACGTAGGCCCTACATGTAGGGGCCCTCCTGAGCACCGGTGTTTAGGCGGAAGCTACTGCATACAAACAAATTCAAAATGTCAGAATGAATACTTTAATTGTATTTTTAAAAATTTAACAATTTGCAGAATAAATTAATCAAAACATTTGAGACATATTCTGGATTGAAATTGAATTAACACTTCTATATTATATATAAGTTACATACAAATATCCCAGCCCTCATTTCACAAAACACATGCAACAAGCTAATCAACGTCCTCCCTAGTCGAATAAAAGCATCATCATTTGAGCACCCCCTCTTCTTTCTCTCCAGGCTTTACAATGAGCTTCATGAAGAAAGGTTGCCCTCCATTATAAACATACAAGATAATAGTCATCAGCCTGCTCTAGGATACACATTGGATTACCAAAGTACTATGACAAAACCCCCATGTCTAACCACCAACTTACTCACTCGCCCTCCTTTTGGCTGTCCCTCCCTCACACAATGCTCTTCACCAGTTCTGATGGGAAAAATAGTTTTGATGACTTTACAAACTGTTCATTGTATGAACAGTTAAGGTACTTGAAAACCTGGAGGTGTCATCTCTGGCTCAAAGGTTGACGAGCAATGACCCGTCACTGCTTACAGTCGCTAGCTGTCATTATACTCGCTGTCATACTAAGGCCAGAAGGAATCAGGATTGTTATCAACGCTAGCAAAATAAAACCCACTTCCCTCATTTCTCCACAGAGAAGGGTTAAACTATAATTCACTCCTGGGAGCAGGAAATCGTCAGTTTATTAAATTCTTATATTCTTTTATGCCCTAATCGACACAATTTAGATAATTTAGTTGGCAGGCTCCTAACCTTGCCTGTCAGGGCGGGCCCCGGGTGAGAAGGATACAGCACTGAGATACCGTACTTGATAAAAAGTCTCCCAACTCAGGAATCAAACTTGGGTCTCCTGCTTGTGTCAGGGAAGCACCTTGGTGCTACACCAGAGATGCCAGTGGATAGACAGTGTGATAAGTGAGAACTGTAAAAAATAAGCTACCCGGCTCATGCTGTGTCTACCTTTATGGTCAACCTGAAGCATCTTCAAGACATCGGTGCTGACAGGATGTGCGGCTTTGAAACAAAGCCTAGAGACGTTGGATGGTGTGTCGTCTCCAGCCAAGGTTGTAAGGTCGATACAAGTCACAGCACGCAACTGCCAGTCAGCCTGCACAAGATAACTTATTTCTTAATTATGCAAAAATACATCATATACATGCATCTCAAATAGAAAGAATTTTATTGAAAAACTCAAAAGGACAAAAATAGGGTTATATTTTATACAAGTCATTGTGATTGTCTTGTGGGCAAAGTATATTATTTGATAAAATATAGGCTTAAAAAAAATGAGAAACACACAACTTTTTTTTTTAGAAAAAGAAAGTTGAAGATTACAGCATGTATGTCATTAAAGAGAGAAACTCAAAGAGTGAGACAGAGAAATAAAGTTATTGGGCTGCTTTTCTTTGTGACTTTCACTACTAATCTGCTCATTTTAAGGACCCTTCAAATAAGATTGTAAGTAAGGGTAAGAGACAAATGAAAAATATTTTAAAGCAATTTCGGTCATTCATTTTGAAATGGGGAAAAAAAAGCGTAATAATTGATAAAAAGTACTACAAGTACAAGCATTATAACCAACCAGCGATGTCCTCAAAGCTCAACCCAAACTTTGCTGTATAATTCTGTGACTGGCTTCAACTTCAATTCTAGATACTTATAGCATGTTCTCAAAAAGCAACTTTCAAAATTAAAATTAAAGTTTAATTTCAATCAAACTGCTGAGTACACATGACAGAGTGCCACACAATACAAAAGCTGAAACAGCATCAGCAACTTTCTGTGGTGCTCTATTTTCGAGAATTCAATTAAAAAACAAGCGGGAAGGATCGAATTAAAATGTGCAACATAAAACATTTCACTGAGTCATTGTGCATTTCAGAAATGTGTACTTTCAATTTACCTGCCAGTGTTTCTTGACAGTCCTCCTACTCCCCAGCTCAGCTGCTCTTCTCTTGACAGCTGGCAAATTGATTCTCACATCTTTGAAAAAGGACTCATCTGAACAGTAATAAATATGAAAGTAAGGTAAACAAAAAGACTAGAAATAGATGACAAGTTACTTAAATTTCAAAACACATGCATACACACCCATCCACATACAAACAATGACCCTCTGTCATTTCATTTGGCTTATAATTAATATGCAGCTGTTTAGCCTTTCCTACTTTTTGATTACATACGGTATAAAATGATTTGTTTGTCGCAAGAGTGTTTCTTCACCTTTGTTGTATTTGCAGTCAATTATTTTTTTGTTGCTGTTGTGGGATACTCTTTCTATTTTTAAATATAAGGATACCTTTTGCTCATCTTTGAATTCTGTTTCTGTTTACCTCTATTAATACAGGTGACTGCCCCAATTCATCGAAACGATTGGTAGCACGAGAGTAGTTGAAGTTCACAGCAGCAACTGATTCTTCTTTTATGTGTATAAACATAAAAACTACTTCTTAACTTTTGTGTCCCCTCACAACATATAAAGTAGTCCAACTCCTTACTGTACCTTTAGCAGAGGAATTTATTAGTTGTTGAAGCTGGTTCAATCAGAGTTTATAAGAAAATCTGTCATTCTCTCTTGTTTTTGGCCTCATATATCTGTCAAACATGTCTGAGCACCCCCGCCGACACAAACACTCAACACACTACATCGACCCCCAACGGCAAGTGATTCAAATTAATCTAATTTAAGGGGTGGGGGTTGGGTCATCATACAAATACAATGATGTCTCAATCCCTGACCATTGTCTTTCTGGTAGTCTTACCAATTATAACTCATTTCGCATCTCTGTCAGTAAGTCTAATTAATTAGACTGAGTTACATATATCATGTTTAATTAGCAGAACTAAGAGCAACATGACAAATAAAGTCTGAGTAAATTTAGTAAAATCTGTGTTCTCCACAATAAAGTTCGAAAGTGGCTATTCTCACCCGCCCGGAAATTCTCGCAAGATCAACTCCTCCCCTCTTCTCTCTGTCTCTTTCTGAATACTGTCTATCGGTGTGGACGATCAAATTGACCCAAACAAAGTTAAAAAATGATGTTAAAACACAAAAGTAAATTAATTTGGTTGTCTACAAAGATGCTACGGCAATTTAACTTTTCGAATCGAGCCGAACTACGCGGGTCGCCATTTTGTTTTGCCCGGAAATTCTCGCGCTACTCCTCTCTCTCTCCACTGCCCACAGACAAAATTGTACGCTTTTAGTAGGCTACAGTTGTAATGGAACGTTTGTTCACGGCACAGAATTCTACAATTTTTCTGTTATCACAGTGTAGAATTCTGTGGTTTAGGGTGAACGCAAAATTTGGTGAACGCGCACCGGGTGAGAATAGCCACAAGACTCGCCTGCACTATTCTCACTCCGGGTGAGAATAGAGGTGGCCATAAAGTTCAGTTCCGTTTGTCCTTTGACTTTGATGTTTTGCTTACTTTAAATTGACTTGGCAGTTAGTAGTGTTAGTTAGGGTCTGGAGATCAATGGCCAATCTTAAAGAGAAGGAGTGGGGTAGTGGTAGGCAGGGGAAAGTTACAAAAAAATAATAACAGGCTCTGAGGTTGGCAAATGTAGGCTGGGCAAGGCTTACACTAGATAAGCGCAGGGTCATCAGGGGGGAAAGGTCATTCATGGACGCCATGGTTCATTGGTCATCATTCATACAGTAACCGTAACACAGTACACAGAACTGTCCACCTTGAAACAGTTATCTGTTTTTAAAAAGCAGAGGCTTGAAACCCCCCAACAACAACAGAAGTCGTACCATATTCGCAGCCTAGGTTTCCATGTTCAGCCATCGCGTTGGCTGATTGCTAAATAATACACTTAACAGCCTTGTGTGCTCACAACTTGCAAGCTCTCTGCTTTCGCTTTTCGTCGCTTTGCAATAATCCAAGGCAAGGGAGATAATTCTCAGTTCTCAGATCCGAATGGAAGCAATATAATAATATAACGTCAAATGAAAAGAAGAAAGAGGAAATCGGGGATAAAAAGAGGCACAAAGGTACCAATTGAAGGAGGATTAAAAAGAGAGAGGGAGAGGACGAAAAAAAAGAGAAACATTTGTAGTTAAAAAGGAGATGAAAAAGCTGAATTAAGTTTTCTCGTCTTTGAAACCTGCCCTATTCCATAACTTGAAACTTCTTTGCCCTATTCCTTTTGCTTAGTCCAAACTGGCAGTCACTTTTGTTTACTGTTATCTTCGAATTAAATTGTACATCGTTATGTACTTGGAAGTGTCCTTTGTTCATTTACTATGCAACATATGGACAATTTTTGAAACCTGTTGTATGTCTGTTTATCATTCTAAATGAAATAACAAATAGTTGTATTGCTCTGGGGCTCAATTTTAAGATGTTCTAAAGTTCAAAAACAACTTTACTGGCTTTACAAGGAACAGGAGCCAATGGGCTTATGATTACTACCATAGCAACGTTGACAGCGAAGGCTCAGTCGAAAGCGGGGGTCAATGGCGTCCTGATAAGTTTTTGTTTGAATATGATCATAGAATCAAAATGACAGAAGTTACACAAGGTATTCTGGCCAACGCCAACAAAGGGAGATATTCCTCTATCAAAGATGCATTGTCGGAAGATGGTAAGACACTGCACTTCAATTGTGTTTTCTTATTTGATTGTCACTCAAAACTTTTTAGCCCTCTCGTCTGCCTCCGTGGATGTGGTACTTTTAAAGACCAGATTTTCCCTCTGTAGTTAGGAAGATGTCTTGTCTGATTATGTTCTTAATATAAGAAATATACGCTTCCTCACTGCTTTGTTAATGATACTGTTCTGTCAAAAAGTGGCATAGCATAGATATCTTGAGTTTCACTGATATTTTTTGGATTTCAGAGTCAATCATGACATGATGATCTCGACACTCCACCAACAATGTATTGTAGGCATAGATAGGCCTAGATCTAGGTGTTCCAGTTCATAATGTTGTGGGAGGAAAAAAAAGCCCATACTCTTTATCCTTCCGTACAGCATGACTGCTAAATGCTCTCTTTTCAAAACAAACAAAGCACTGCTGAAATTGTAGGCACTCAATAAAGTCAATAGACTGTTAAATTAGTGCTTGGGTTGTCAGTTTTATCACCGAAGTTGCTGTTGCATGGGCTTGATGGATATCAACCCTGACAGGTGGAGTTACGAAGTTATAAAAAATTCCTAAAATCAAAACAATTACTGTGTCGGGAAAAATGTCCTAAGGAATCTATTCATGACGTGTCATCATCAGTGCCTTAATTTCACCCCTGGCAGGGTATATGCCACATATACAAGCTTCTTCCATTTATCTCTGCCCTGGGCCGTTCTTCAAAGCTCATTCCTATAGTGAGCTTCATCTCTCTCATATGTCTCTTTCCACACATCTCCTCCACGTTTCCCATGGCCTCCGGCCTGCCTCAAGTGCTTCCTGTGGGTTCCACTGCAGTGACTGTCTTGTGATGTTTCCGCTGGGCTTTCTGAGGTTGTGTCCCATACATCGCCGCTTTCTTAGTCCTGTTTCTACTTCTATATCCCTTTGTCCTGTCCTTTCCCACAGCTCTTCATTTTTAATTCTCTCCTGCTAATTAATTCTTTGGATGCTCCTCATACATCGATTGATGATTAAAGTCTGGACTTTATTCAGTACTGTCTTTGTTGTCTTCCAAGTTTCGCAGCTGTAGAGGAGCACAGACTTGACATTGGAGTTGAAGAGTTGAATATTGGTGCGCAGTGAGATATTGCTTGCTTTCCAGACTTTTGATAATCGATTGAATGTTGACCTTGCCTTGGCGGTTCTTGCTTTTACGTCTGCCTCGATCAGTTCTCCCTTTACCATCGATGACACTTCCAAGGAAGGTAAAGGAGTCCACTTCTTCCAGAGGAGTGTCTTCTGCTGTCACAGTAGGGCTCGACTTGCCCAGATGTATGCGTAAGCCAACACTCCTTGATAGGGTGTTGAGCTCCTTGGTCTTTTCTTGCATCTGATTATGTGTGTGAGAGAGCAGTGCAAGGTCATCGGCAAAGTCCAAGTCGTTCAGCTGCTGGCAAGGGGTCCACTGTATTTCATTGTGCTTTCCTCTGGTGGCTTCTTTCATGACCCAGTCAATTAAATTACTAGTATGAAGAGAAAAGGTGAGAGCACGCATCCTTGTTGCACTCCTGTGTGTACCTGCTATGGTTCTGAGATTTGTCCTTTATGGAAGACTTTGCAGTTTGTTCCATCATAGGTGGCCTTCGCAAGCTTGACGATTTTATCAAGTATTCCATAATGCCGCATCAGTTTCCACAGTTTCCCTGTCCTCGCTGTCAAACACCTTTTCATAATCAATGAAGTTGACCACAAGTGGTGAATTCCATTCAAGCGATTTCTCAACAATGATGTGCAGAGTAGCGATCTGGTCCACACATGATTCATGATATGTGTACAGTCCTATTTAGCCTGGAGTTTGATATAAAAGTTTCATTTGTGATCTGCACAATGTATGTTATATGTGGAACAAAGTATAAAGCTCTCATGGCATATTGTTATCAGTATTTCTGCTTACCCTGATGATTAATTGTGGCATATATTTTATAGCTTGTATTCAAAGACACCATACACACTGGAAGGTTTAATAAGTTTTATTGACTTTGGACTGGTAAATTGATAGCAAAGAGAGAATCTGCTGCTTTTTTAATAGTTGTCATTTAGCACCTCTTGTGTTTGTCACACATATTAAATGCAATTGCACCTTCGTATTGGGCACCTTGATATACATCACACTGCATTAATTATACTTTCTGGGGTGTGTGATATTGATAAGTATGAGTATCAGCATTCCATGAATTAATCTTCGGTCTTTGCTGAGTGTTACCTTTCAGAGTAATCTTCTATTGTATCATAGGCCACATTACTATGCTAATTCAAGTTGTTTTGTGCAAAGTCTGAGAATTATGTGTTTCAGTTTTTTTTAGATGTTCACATCCATTAAATCCTTATCTTCGTCAAGCCGCTGAGTGACAGCCGCTCGTGGTTGGAACTGCTGTGCCGGTGAGCAACTGGCAGTGGCTGAGACATATTCCTTTATTACCACTTTGACGTCAAATTACTTTTCAGCAATTGCCAACAACTGGTCCTGTGTACACGTGATCATTCATTAGATAAAGAACTATGGAAATAGGTTCACTCCAATTTAGTGACCTATATGTCAATTTTAGATTTCATTCCAAAGAGTGTTTAATCAAATAAAAATACATAATATTTTCCTAGTTTTTACTCATTGACTGAAACAGCCTTCATGGAACTTAAAGTTTCTTTTCCTTGTTCTTTTTCAGATGTGTCAAGTGTGTGGGAAAATGTTTCAAATTATATTGAAAAGCAAATGACTCAACAGAAGGCAAGTTACTTTTCTTTTTTATGCAATGTCATATTTCTTGTGCAGTTATAGTTCTCTTTTTTATTTTTACTCTACACAATGCTGGGGAGGATATGAATCACACTAATATAGCAGGAATAGTTCAGCATATGAGGATTTTAAGTGTATTTATATACTGACTCATCAATAAATGTTCTCTGAAAACTGTCGTACAATGTGTGTGCACCTACTGAATAATATTCCAGGACAATTTGAACTCAGGCACATACAGGGAGAAGGCGTCAAGTGGGGCAAATCCATCTGTAGTTTCTGTACTGTATGTGAGCGTTTGCTTTCTGGGCTACGTACATTGTAACATAACATTAACAGATATGTATTTACAGTATTGTCATGAGTATGCATGGATTTTTTTTCTGTATTCTTTTGAATGGGCTGGTTATAATCTTAATTTATTGCTATCATATCTTCTATTCACAGGGGGTGCAAATTCCAGGTCTTGGAACATTTTCAATATCACAGAAAAAGCTGGAAATTGGCAACAACAGGTTTATCTTGACCCAGAGGCCTGTCTTCAACATTTCTGAAAAGTTTGCGCAGACTCATGGATTGCAGTTTCAGAAATATCACGTGCCTGGTAATTATTGTTTTTTACCCCTTCTCAACATTGACAACCAAACTGTGGTTGAATAGTTATCATTTAACAAAAAAATCTGTTTATCATTGATTGTTACAGAGTGTTTTTTTCTTTAGTTTTTAGGGGGGGGGGCGGTTGCTATGAATGAATTAATTTTTGGTCCTTTTGTAAACTTCAGAAGAAAAATTACAATTTTATGTTCATGTTGCAAATTTCTCATGTATATATTCAAAGGAAACTAAACTATTGTATACTCATAAATAATGGATAACTTTATGCTGCTCTTGAGCTCTCTGTAAGTGATGGACCTCTTACATTTCTATCTTTAGGATCAATACCAGTGCTGCCTCTCAACTTTGCCTCCATCTCATTCGAGAGCCCTTTTGACAGAGACACAGTGGAGAGATGCTGCAAAGAAATTATCTCATCATCTGCTCGAGCTCTGGCATCAAAACGAAATATTGAGCTGTGCTTTTCTGGAATTGGTCGTCTCACAATAAGGGAAGGCAGAGTAAAAATGAAATTCTACAAAGAGTTTATAAATGAAATGGACTCCTCTGGGAAATTGGTGGATTCTATGATGAATGTAAGTATTGATTTTTGCATTGTTTTTCACTATTTAATGATAGCAGAATGGGTTCATGTTGTGCACTATCTGTAATATTGTTAATGATAATTATCGCTTTCAATGTTTGATGCAGTTACAGTTGAAAGGAACTCTTAGATAGTGGGGGAGGGGGGATGGGGGGGTTGTGAAATTTGATATGCGAGAATGCCTTACAAGGAAATGACAAAGTTGATAAGTTTAAGAGAAAATAGAATGTACTATTGAATGAGTTGTCAGTAAGCTAATTTTTGCTCACCGAGGACCAAGGTCTGGATGACCTTTTTTCCCAGGCACCCAGCAAAAAAGTAGGGTTTTTTTGGTCAAAAAAGTGTACCCGTTCATTTATCAACTAATTTTCATAATTTCTGAATATTGTATGCATAACTGAAAGCTCTTTGAAGACAAAACGCAAAAATGAACCTGTGCTTAAGGATTTTAAGTTTTTGAGAATGACAATGAAGACGAAAAAAGAATAAGGATGATGATAATTTATTGTAATGCTTATGTTTGTCTCTCTCTTGGTTGGAATGTATTGTTTTTAATCTGAATCATAACATTCTGAGACCAATTCAGACTTTCATATTTACTTTTTTCTTTAAATCTGTGAAATTATTATGTTTTGACTCCATTATGAACCTCAGTGCCTCTATAGACACAACACTTAGTTTGGTAACTTAAATCATGGAAATCTAGAAAATAATCTATCCGAGAATGCTCCATAAAAGAATTCACAGAATATAGACTTATCATGCTATTATAAAGAGCTTATATCTATGGTACCAATAGAAAGCAAAAGGTGTGTTAACTTTGTTAGCAAATCAATATTACATATTTGGGTTAGTTTTGCTACAAAAGAATTCTGCATGTTGAATTTGTGAAAATGTTATCTTCAATCTGTGACTTTGGAAAATTGCACGAGTATGATAGATGTGTTCAGTAAGTTAGGATTTGTGATGAAGGTTTATTAAGCTTGTCTAGAACTATTTATTGTGCAAAAAAATGTAAGATTTTGCCCAAATGATTTTTGTATCAAGAAAACGAGAGACAACCATTGAGGGTTGTGTTAGGTATTTACCCTTATCTCATTGAAATATATATATATAACTAATAGACAGACAATTTAGTTAATTCGAGTTTGTGTATTTGACTGAAGTATCCTCTTTTAAAAAATTTCCATAGCGAGTGGGCACTGTGGACTCGGTCATGTCTGACAGGCTCTCTGTCCGGCCTCACTCCAGTAACACAATGATCTTACCTAAGTAAGTAATTGCTGACTCAATGCTTTCTGTCTTGGGGGAGATATTATTTACTCATTTGCTGCGTAATTTTCTATGGTCCTGACATAATTTCCTCAACTAGCAGGTACCTGTTAAGTTCATATATTTAGTTTTGTTAACCAGTTTACTGATTTTTTTGGGCAAAGCTTAACATAATATATCAAAGAAAGGGCTTTGCAACGGGAATTTGAAAACACTGAATAGTTTTATCAAAGCTTGGATATTATTTCAGAAAGCCTAGACTGGAATATCTTTCTATAATATCTTTAGAGGCATATGGTAGAGAGCCAGTGATACAGCTCAGTGTAGTGGTGAGGAAGATGCAGAGCAGATTAATTGGCTTATGTTAATGAATGAGTTTAACACTTTGTCATCTTATGTTAGGGAAAATCCAAGGAAACTGGGTGGTAAACATCGCCAGTCGGCGAGATGAGGTGACAAAGTGTTAGAATATTTAATTCTTAGGTTCCTTAAAATTTTGTGGACATACACTTGAGATAATAATGCAATATTGAAGTATACATCCTGTTTATCTCAATGAGTACTGATTTTTTTCTTTTATGATAATGTTTTATGATCTGACTTTATTATAATAACATGCCTTTTGATAGATACTTTCAATAGGCTTTGTTGTCAGCTCGTATTTTATTATTTTGTTATTATTATTATTATTATTATTATTATTATTATGATGATGATGATGATGATGATGATATTGTAGAGAATAACTCCTAGTTATGTAATGTTTTGGTTCAGGAACATGCACTTTGTAAATGTAATTATATATTATTATTGACCAAGAAAAAGCATATTAAATTAATGTAATTGTTTTGGCTTCAGGATCAGCTCGGGTCGGGATGGATCAGTCAACGGCCTACACAACAGTAGTCTGACACCTGTCGTGGAGCAAGAGGAGGACCCTGCAGGTGCGGAGTTCGCGGGTGTTCCCGGACCCCCAGGCCCTGTGGAGGTTCATTTCTACCCCGAGGTGGACGAGCCGGGATACGGTGCAGGGGGAGCAGCATTTGCCCCACAGCCTGAGGACCTGGCGTTGAAACAAGAGGGCATGGAGGGTCCCGACGGGGACTTTGCCACCGATCATGCCATGGAGAACATCTTGAGAGAGGGTGACACGGCCAATGCTGACTCTCAGCCTTCACTAGTCCCACAGCCCTTTGAGATGGATGTAGGAAATCAAAATGGTGAGTTATCAATAGACGTCAAGCAGTTTTTAGAAGGTCCATTTTAAAACTTTTTTTCTGTGCGCATTTTTATGTTCATTGTAGATTCTAGAAAAATATTGGTTGAAGCTAAGATGAATTTTTTTTCGAAGACTTTTTGTCTACATGGGAAGTTTCTTATGTGTTCTATCTTAGTAAAAATGTCCCAAAACACTGTGTCCAGTGATAGGAACAATTTTTTATTTGGAGTCTTTAGGAAACACAGAGATAAATGACAAAAGTGGAAAAATTAGCATTTAAAAAGATCAAGAAAAACAGAAAGAGATAAAAAAATGGACAGTTTTATTCTCTGCAATGTAAAACATTCAGCAGACCTAAGAACAGTAGTATTTAATGACGTGTAGCTTTGATTTTGCCTTAATTTTAAAATTTGTCACTCTACCTTGCAAATGACTTGGTTGGGGATCTTATTTACGAGCATTTTGATTTTTTTGAATTGAGGCCACCCCCCGTTAAGTAGGATCTACCATGATTGTGATATGGTTGTAGGGAAAGAGCTGCAACTAATTTATAAATGTAAATTTGCACTATGAAATACTATGCGCAAATAGTTTTCTGTCTATTAAAAATCATTTTTTTCTATTTTCAAAGATAGTGAGGATTGATGACTGGGAAAGCTGTTTTTAAACTTTTAGAAGACATTTCTGTCCTTATATCTTATGGATTGTACCTGAAGTTCCACTCTGCACCTTCAAAACACATCTGAGTTTGCCCCTCAAGTAGTTAACAAGTGAAACACCCCAGGCCACTAAAAATTTGAAATGTGGGTTTGGCTAATGAGACAAGAATATTCAGAGGCTGAGGAGCTCTGAATTCACTTCCATCCAAGCGATTGTTTAATCACCCTTGCCTTTCATTCGGGGGGTATTGACAACAGTGCATTATTTATTGTTTATTTATTCTGCGTCTTCGGACAGGGTTTTGAATTTATGCGGCTTCTCTTAGTAATTATTAATTCATAAGAACAGACAATAGCAGGGTGCTGACAAAGTTCTCAATGGTTGGTTGCACCCCAGTGAGGTCATTGTGCTGTCCTACGTTTGACTTTACCCTTCAATGCCCTGACAGTTAGTCAAAGACAGAGTGAATCTTTTAAGAACAAAAATTATAGCAGACTGGAGGTATGATTCCCTTGAGAACTGGTTGTGGTGAGGCTGATGAGGATGAGGATGATGATGATGATGATGATGATGATGATGAGGATGATGAGATGATAAATTATGATGAGGAGAAGGCTATTAAACTTAAACAGAAAGAAAGCAAACTTGATGGAATGGGTATCTTGAGGACATGATGATGATGATGATGATGATGATTATGATGATGATGATGATGATGATGATGATGATGATGATGATGATGATGATGATGATGATGAAAATGATGATAGTGATGATGATGATGGTGATAATAATTGCGAAGGGGATGACAGTTCTACCAAAGATATTTAATGATAGGCTACGGCAGCAGCGGTTGCAGTCTGAATATTGGTAAAGTTAGAAGTTGTGTGTGTGTGTGTGTGTGTGTGTGTGTGTGTGTGTGTGTGTGTGTGTGTGTGTGTGTGTGAGTGTGTGTGTG
>NW_004797626.1:289834-301161 GCF_000002075.1 Aplysia californica | reverse complement strand
ATCACACACACACACACACACACACACACACACACACACACACACACACACACACACACACACACACATGCTGGCACGTGCACACCCATACATAGATACTCTCTCACACATTGTTGTTCAATCCTACTTCATCCATTAGATTGTGCTGGATCAATATAAATGAATTCTAGTCGCTACGGACATCCCCCCCCCCCAAAAAAAAAAGGAAAGGGGGAAGATTTGCTTGTTCCATTTGCTTTGTTCAAGTTGATGCTTTCGTGCAATCTTAGATATCTGCAGGAAAAAAAGGAAAATAAAAATAATAATGCAGATAATTTCTATAGCAACCACTCCTGTACAATATGGCTGTGGGTGTTCTACAATACCTTCATTCCAACATCAAACTTCAAACACAAGTGAATAAACATGCATATGTATGCTTTTTAGATTATTGCTAACGCATAAAAGCAAACATTTAAACATTTATACTATCACAGCATAATGGATAATGATATGCACATCACATTTTGAATAAAAGACTATTATGACTGAAAAGGACTATGGCGTAAATATCAAAATAGCATTTCACAAGGTACATTTTGATATGAATTTAAGATTTTGCCTCTGACTTTGTATCCCTCAAATTCAAACGTTTTGGTAGAGAGTTCCAGATGGATGGTGCAAAATGAGAAAAGGACCCCTTGGCGAGTAATAAACCCATCTCCACTTTTACTGTAATCTTTTGTGAGATTGATCCCAAGTACTGGTACAGTACAGCAGAAATTGGAAAGGGAGAAGAAAAAGTCACCCTTTATTGTCTGTACTGATCCTACTTAAGCTTTAACTGAGAGAGGGCTGTACTTTTAAAATAGTCTACTGGTTCAGGCTAAACTTTAAAACAAAAAAAGAGGGGGGCGGTGGGAGTGGGAAGATGAGAGAAAAGAACTACAGTCCTTCTTGAGCTATATCTTGTCAGAAGATGTCAAAAGTAGAAGACAAAAAAGAAAAGGAATGCTAAAAAATGCAACTGATTCCGTCTTCTTTAAGCCTTCATCTTAAGGGGGATCTTTCCCCCCGGAGACATCACACATTGTGTCTTCCCAACAAAGAGCATCCATTATTTATTACGCTCACCGTGCCCTCTGTGGCAGTTCTTGCCACGGCGGTCTTTGCCAAGCAGCCCTCCTTTGATGATTTATTCATGGCACTCACAGATGCCGTGTGCATTCTCACACCCTCTACAACTTTCCCCAATCACGGTTGCTAGGCAGAACAGTACAACAAGTGTTGCTTACCCCACAACCTGCGCAGTCTGGCCTGGACGTTTGTGGTGTAACATCTGTGTCATTTATTGTCATAGGAGGAGCTGTGTGTTCAGAGTTCATATCCATTGTGGAATCAAATACTTCTGAACTGTAACATTTTAATTAAATAAGGAAATACTATACTTTAGATCCGTTATGATAGATGGGAGAACAGCATGCAAGTGTTTCTATAGAGTATTGATTCTGTTGAAGGAAATGGTCAGAATGTGAGCTCAGTGTGCGTCTTCCTTTTGTAAGGACTTACAAATATTCTTTCTCTGAATAAAAAAGACTGCAGCTGTGAAATATATTTAATAACTAACTGAGCAGATGAAAACTGAATTTCTTCACTGGATAAAATAAGATTAAATGCAGGGTTGCCTTTGTGATTTTTGTACCAAGACAGCGTTAGAAGTTTGTGGACCAATTGAAAGAAAAGAATCTTTGTACAGTTTGTTTGCTTCTTGAGAAGTTTTTAGTATAGCACAGCTGTAGGTATCACGAACAGAAAATGTACACATCTCAATGGATCACTGCGGTTGAAAACCGACTGGATCTCAAGAAATTGCCCAAATTAGGTGAACAATTTTCAACACTTTTTTGTTTTCTGAATTTTTATTTTCACTTACATTAGATTGCTTAAAGTTAATCTTTTGTGTTACAAGTAATATAATATTAATGTACAGTGGAAAATGTCTAAGACAACCTGTTTTCTCCTTTACAATGGGTTGCTGTCTTGGAAAATTTTGACTGTGTTATATTGGTGTTGTCGGTGGTCCAGAGATCATTTCATCAGAATTGTGATTAATAGCTTCAACTCCCAACTATTCTGGGTTTAATTTTACAGTCCTTGGGAGGACACTAGACATAATGAATAACTTGTTCTCTCTATTGTCTAATGTGAACATAATACAAGTAGAAGATGTGTAGGAAAAATAGATGAAGATGAAGAAGAAGAAGAAGAAGAAGAAGAAGAAAAGGAAAAGAAAGGTTCTTGGATGGCTTCCTGCTGTCTATCCACTCCCAATTTTTTCCTGTGTCATCATCGTCTTTATCCGTTGCTCGCAAAATGTTGCAGTTGTTGGCTGGCTCACCGCAAACTACTACTCAACTGATGCACATATTTAAACACATACATAGCAAACAGATTTTGAGATTGCTTTTTTTCTATACATGTATTTCTTTGTATACTACGTACACATAAAATTTGCACAAAAAGAAGAGATTTCCATTTCATGCCAATTTCACTGACTTATGCATGCTAGGCTCTTCACTTCTTCCCCATTTTATGATCAGGTGAGGCTAAAATCCAAGGAAGCCGAGCGGGATCAAGAATGGCTCTCCCGATGGCCAAAGCTAATGGCATTAGCCTGACAGATGAGCTCAATGTTCTCCCAACTGGCCGCATGAGTCGTCTGTCTGCCGGGGCTGCGATGAGAATGTCACACGGAGGAGAAGGAATGACAGGGTAGGGACTTGATGTATGCCTTCTCAGAGTAATAAGCGGGTGCTCTGGTGTAGTTTGCTCCTTCTTTTCTGTCAAACATCTGTTGTCCTAATCTATTCTACTTTGGTTTGTATTTTATCTCTCTTGTCACGCCTGTAATCCTCGGCACTTATAAATCCTGTCTGTACTGCAATTACCGTAAAACTGTTACTCACTCTAATTGAGCTTTCTTGTCCTATGTTTGTGACTGAACTAGGGTTAAAATATGCTTTTCTGGTTAGTTCGGAGTTAAGAGAAATAAACTCAATGAAAGTAAAGAAGTGGGATCCACCTGTAGTACCCTGTGACCGCATGCTGAATCGTATATATGACAATTTTGGTAAGTCATAACTGTGGTATAAAAGCCATCACGTCATTCCATTTAAATACTATGTTGTGTAGTCTCACCTGACATGTGTCGTTTTAGTACAGTGTGACTCAGATCCTTTTTTATTTTGATCTCTATAAATTCTAAACTGTTTTCTCTCAATGTTCAGATGTGTTTTTTTACCATTTTACTTTAATAATAATAAAATAATTTCTTATTTCTGGTTCAGATTGAAGCCCCCTACCCCTCCCCGCCTGGCTCCTCTCCACCGATCTCGCAGCCTCGAGAACTTACAGAACGACCCCAACGCTCCCATGAAGGTACCCACTCCGCCCGCCTCGGCTTGTGGTCACCCGTCGGCAGGGCAGGAGTTGTGCTACTTGTGCCACCAGAGGGCGCGTATGAATGTCCCCGTCTCATTCACAGAGGAGAGGAAGCGGAGGGAGGAAGAGGAGGATCATCTTTTGCAGCAGTACCAGACCATGAAAGACGCGGAGGAGACTCTGAAGGACCAGGTATGCTTGTGATGATTGGCAGCGTCATGATCAGCTTCTGTTTATTGTCAGCATCATGATAGTGTCTGTTTATTGCATCATGACAGTATTTGTTTATTGTCAGTATCGTGAGAGCATCTGTTTATTGTCAGCATTTGTATTGTCAGCATCATGATAGTGTCTGTTTATTGTCAGCATCATGATAGTGTCTGTTTATTGTCAGCATCAGGATAGTGTCTGTTTATTGTCAATATCGTGACAGCATCTGTTTATTGTCAGCCTCATGACAGTATTTGTTTATTATCATTATCATGATCAGCTTCTGTTTATCATCAGCATCTTGACAGTATCTGTTTATTGTCAGTGTCATGATCAGTGTCAGTTTATTGTCAGTGTCATGATCAGCTTCTGTATATTGTCAGCATCTGTTTATTATCAATATCGTGACTAGCACCTGTTTATTTTCAGCATTTGTATTGTCATTGTCATGACCAGTGTCTGCTTATTGTCAGTATCATGACAGTATCTGTTTATTGTCAGCATCTGTTTATAGCCAGCATCATATTCCACATCTGGTTATGGTGAGCATCATGTTCAGTATCTGTTTATTGCCACCATTATGACCAGCGTCTGTTTTGTAATGGTTAACTCTTCACCTTGTACGCAGACCTGCCAAGTTCTCCAATAAAATTGGAGAGCTCTGAATTTTTTTGCCCTCCGAAGAACCGTGATCGGATGTGCATAAAATTAGATTTTTCTCCTGAATTCTGTTTCTGTCAAGCCAAATGTGACTGATCATAAATGAAGTGAAAATTCGCATGTTTAATTTCATGTATTTGCAATACACATTTATATTCTATGGATGGTTTGTTACATAAACTTAATTCACTGGGTTTTATGGAGACTCTGATTATGTTTTCTTACAAAGTCAGATGCTTTGGGAGGATTTTAAGGAAAGACTTAAGATTATACCAGTAACTCCCTATATTCAAAAGTTGGCGAGCACCTGATTCTATCTACCATGTCATGATTCACTTGGGTCAACTTTCTCGCAGGAGAGATACTACTCTCGTCGTCATGATCTACAAAAAATCTCGGCTTTCAATCTGGGAGTCTCTGAGGCTGTGCAAGCCAAGAAGAAGATGAAGGACACCGAACCGCAGGTAAGGTTAATGCGTGTATGCATGAGTGTGTTTTAGTTTTAGTTTTAGTAAGAGTTTTACAGCACTTGCAATCAAATAGGTCATATAAGTGCTGAAGATTAGAGATGTTAGGCCTACTTGACATACACATACGAAGAAAAGAAGGAATGGAGAGAAGGATGATAGGTGTTTGATGGGAAAGAAGAATAATACCACACCAGAGCACCCACCAACCACCCACCAAGTGTGTGTGAGTGTACACTCAAGTGTAATGTCGAGTTTCTGTATGTGCATATATGTATGTGGTGTCTCTGTGAGTGTGTTATTCAAAGTAACTGGATTTGGTAAGAAGTGTTAAAAAAAAATGAATTTGCAGTAATGCGGGAATGAAAACAATTTTTATTACCATGAAGAAGTAATTTTCGAGAAGTAAAATTAAAGAAGGGTGAACAAGTCTTGTGAAATCTGCTTTGGAATCAGAGATCTGGATCATAATGACCTAAATGAATGTAAAAGAGTGTTTATATTATTTATATAAGAAATATTCTTTTAAGCACTAATAAATCTGTCAAATAAGTTCTATTGATGTTGTAATATTTGTTGAATTTTCAAGGTAATTTTTTCTTGTATTTCTTTGCAGCGTGCCTATATTTTCAACAAGCGACCTTTAACACCATCACGCATGCCTAAGCAAGAGGAATACCTCAAAGATCTTGATAAACAGGTATAAGTTAATAATATTATGACCTCGACAACATGAACAGTCGCTCAATTCATTCCTGTTGAAGATATGTCCATGACTGCTTGTGTATTTATGTTTATTTAAAACAGAAAGTGAGAGAGAGGGAGAGAGAGAGGGAGAGAGAGAGATAGATAGATAGAGAGAGAGAGAGAGAGAGAGAACGAGAGAGAGAGAGAGAGGGGGAGGAGGTTGAATGGGAGAGAGGGAGAAAGGGAGAGAACGAGAGAGAGAGAAGAAGAAGAAGAAGAAGAAGAGAGAGAGAGAGAGAGAGAGAGAGAGAGAGAGAGAGAGAGAGAGAGAGAGAGAGAGAGAGAGAGAGAGAGAGAGAGAGAGAGAGAGAGCTGTAAGGGGATGGAACAGAAAGAAAAGACACATTCACCGACCCTCTTAGCCACGTACATGCTTACAATCACACATATAATAGACTGACACAAAGAAATGCTAACACACCTACCAACACTCATGTATGCAAACCAAAACCACCGCTAAGAACTTGACTTCAGTGTTGCACCTAACCAAAATGTATTTTGTAAGATTATTAAATATATATTTACCAGCTTCTGTGGTATAGCGGTTAGTAGGTGCTTTGCCATCTCATGCAGGAGACCCAAGTTCGATTCCTAAGTTGTGAGAATTTTAATCGAGTATGTTGTGGTCTTTTTGATGGGATGTTGCATCCTTTTCATCCCAGGTTGGTTCGAACAGGCTGGGTTGAAGCCAGCCTCCTAAGTGATCTAAATTGTGTCAATGGGGACATGAAAGCACCTACATAAATGAAAATGAAGTAAGAAAATAAAAATGTAGCCTATATATAATCATGAATTTTTTCTCTTTGTTCAAAGGTTGTTGCAAAGGAAACGGCGAAGCAAAGGAAAAAGACTGATGAAGAATTCTTAGAGAGACTTGAACAAGTGCAGTTAGCCGAGGAGTAAGTCACTTTTAGTGATCTGTCTGTGTGTCGTAATCTCCATGACAAAATTTTACATCTGAACGGCCGGCTGATGATACATTAATTTTGTTTCTTGATAGCTGTCGATAAATTATTCCAGTCTCGTCCAAAGGGATTTGAGAAATTTGATATTATCCTGAAGGTTATTTTAAAATGCATATTGTTGACCAGCTGTTCAGATGCACTAAGCCCCCAATTTTTTTTTTTCTTCAATTTCTTAATCTGTAGTGTAGCTTGCTCGTGCTGTAGAAATTATTTTTATTTTTGACATTCAGATTCTAAACGTTGAAAAAAAAAGCATGAAAAAGTAAATACGATAGGTATAGTATAATCTTTTAAAGACAAATCTGTTTTTTTTTTTCTTCTGAAAAACTTTGCTCACTGGGTTTAGAACAGTTGAACAACTTGCCAACAAAATGTAAAAGAGAAGACAAGAATGGATGAATTGAGAGTCAAGATTCTTTCTGCGATAGAGAATGTTACCTCCTGGGAATGTAGGACAGATAAGAGAGAGATACCCCAAGGGAAATTACTGGGTTTGTTTACTTAGCATGGGTAGCAACAAGAGTGGGCACTCTCAGATTGTTTTTAGGATTATAAGAATGATATTGATTTTTTTTACACTCTCTCTCTTTCTTTCTCTCTCTCTCTTTCTCTCTCTCTATCTCTCTCTCTCTCTCTCTCTCTCTGTCTCTCTCTCTCTCTCTCTCTCTCTCTCTCTCTCTCTCTCTCTCTCCCTCTCTCTCATTCTTTCTGTTCATGTTCTATTTCTCTTTGTCTCTTTCTATCTTTCTCTCTCTTTCCATCTCTGTCTTTCTCTCTTTATCTCTGTCTTTCTCTCTATCTCTCTTTTTGTCTCAATCCCTCTCCATCACTCTATCTCTATATCCCCCTCACTGCCTTTGTCTGTGTCACTCCATCTTCCCCAGCTTTCTTTCTTCTCGTTTCAAATTTTTTCTCTCTACTTTTCCTTCTTATTTTTTTCTTTTCTAATGGCCTTCTCTCTTCTCCTCTCTTTATCTTTTCCTGCTCTATCTTTCACTCCCCTACTTTAAAAAAATCCCTTTCTTTCTGTTCCACTTTTCACCTCCCCTATCCTCTTTCCTCCAACCACCATTCAAAAACTGAGGATCAATACGTAAATAAAACGTGCATAATTATCTTTGACTTGACGGTATAAAGTATATGAAAATAATGGGAGTCCACTTGAACTAAACACAGTTAATCCAAAAACATTGTCAGTAAGCCGAAAGGAAATAAACCCCTCCATTTTTTCTTCTTTATTTGAGCTTACTTACTTTTACTTTTATCCGCCGCTTATACCCTTTTGGGTGTCGTGGGAAGAAAGAGACATCTCTCTGCCACCAGCCGGAGAGCTTTGTTCATGGGGATGCCATGAGTTGTTAGTGTTTCCCTCACTCCATCTATCCAGGTCTTTCTCGGTCGTCCTCTAGCCTTGTTGCCATTGAATTTTTTTATGTAGGCACGTTGTGCTGGATGGTGTGTTGGTAATCGTATGAGGTGTCCAAACCATTTGATTCTTTGGTGTTGGATGTGATGCATGATATCATCTGTGACCACCTTTTCTCTGATTACTGTGTTTCTAATTTTGTCTCTCCTGGTCTTGTTTATTGCTTTTTTAAGACATCGTATTTCACATGTTGTAATTCTTTGCTTTAAAGTCTTGTTCGTGGTCCATGTTTGGCACTGATAGGTGAGTGTTGGGATGAATATAGTGTTGATCATTTTGAGTTTTGTTATCATGGGGATGTTAAGATGTTTCAGTAGTGGAGTAAGCTGGTAACTAACATTATTGGCCTTTAGTACCTGTGTTTCAATTTCTCTGTTCAGTCTCCTATCCTCTGAATATACTTTCGAGGTACTTAAATTCTTGGACATGTCTGAGATTGTTGTTGTTAATGTGTATCCTGAGTGGTCTTGGCTTTCTGCTTACTTTCATTGTCTCTGTTTTGTTGATGTTGATCTTCATGTCGTAGTTGTTACATTCTTGGTTTAATTTAGTGGTGTGGTGTTGGAGACTTTTTTCATCTTTGTGTGCCAGGCTTTGGTCATCAGCGAAGAATAATTCATTTCGGGCATCTGGTTCTGTGTTGGCCTCTTTTGTAATTCTATCCATAATATATATGATAAATAGCAGTGGTGATAGGACACAACCTTATCTTTTTTCGGATGTTATCTCGAACCATTCTTTATTTGAGCAATCCCTCTAAACTGAAAACATGGTTGCATTGCAGTAAATCTGGAAGGCCCTTTGATTTTATTTTAAGCAAACTCCACTTTATATACAAATCTATTCTTTGTGTACGATAAATTGTAGCCAGAGAATTCTGAAGGCAAGGCTGAGCACTTAACACTGAATCCTGTGCGTGTCTTTTCCTCTCTCTAGCCTGGCCGCTCAAAGAGAGCAGTACCTGAGGGACAAGGTGGACTCCACAGAGACCTACAAGAAGGCTTTGGAGGCACAGGTGAGGAACTTTTGTAGCAGTGACTAGTCAGTGGTTTCACTCAAGGAACCAATTGCACAAATTCAGAAGTAAAAGAGAAAATTAGTGGGAAAAAATGCTATTCTTGTTTTCAAACTCATAGAGGAAGTTGGTTTACAATGACTGTTTTATGTTTAATGTTACATCAAAGTTTGTTGTTTGTTTGAGAAAATAAAAGGGAAACAAGAAAAAGACAATGATGAAAAGAAACCATGAACCCAAATACTAAAAAAGTAATTGCTGATCACAGTAATGCAATGCCTCATTAAAAATTTAAATTAATTAGCCAGGGTACAATGTTTTGTTTTAGATAACTGACCATTGGGGCCTTTTGTCCTCCTAAGAAAGAGATGAAAGATTGACATGCCATAATATGATAACATAGTGATGAAAACAAGTGACTGAACTAGTGTGTATTGCTTTTGATAGTTGCCCATTGGCCATAGCAGAAGCCACAAATCATCTGAACCTTTATTTCTCTGTAAGAAATATTCTCTCCTGAGATACATTGATTATTGTCCCACATTGACAGATGAACCATTATTATTGTTGCTAAAAGACAGTTCTCTTTCTTAAAGAAAATGGCTGAGGATTCTGCTTAATATGATAGGGATACCTCAGCAGCTTAACTGGATTTAGAATGGTGTCTGTTTTATTGGTTTCACCAAACGTTGTCCATTTTATTGCTTTACCAGTGACAGCAGCTTTATCATTTTAAAGATTTTAAAAGTGGTGGCAGTTTCAGGTTTAAAAAAATCCAATGGTTGGTTGTATCATGTTTTTACACCCCCCCCGATAATGGCAGTTTTATTATCTTAACAAAGAAGGCAGTTATTGCATTTCTTTCATGTTTATGATAGTTTTTTTTTCTTTCTCCTTTTCAGCTGAGGTTCAAGCCAATTCCTATGCCCGAGAGAGAGCCAGACTATGAAGTTTTCGGCAAAAATGACATGACCAATGAGAAGATGGCGGAGCGTCGGCGTCGAGCGTTCAACCTGTTCTCGGAGCAGCAGGCCCTGGTGGAGCAGAGGAAGAGGGACACCATCTTGTCACGCCTGGCTGAGCAGCAGAAGGAGGAACAAGTGCTGGACAGGGCCAAGAAAGAGTGAGGGGCTTTGGATTTTTTTCTTCGTCCTTCTCCTCTTTTTCCTCCTTTTCTTCCTCCTCTTCCTTCTCCTTCTTCTCATTTTATTTTTCTTCCTCTTCTTCTTCTCCTCCTCTTCCTCCTCCTCCTCCTCCTCCTCCTCCTCCTTCTTCTTCTCTTCTTCTTCCCCTACCCCTCTTCCTCTTCCTACTGCTGCTGCTGCTGCTCCTTCTCCTCAAACATTAAATGCTTGGAAAAGGTATTCACCTGTCTCAGACTTATGCCACTGTTTTCTCACTCTCACAGAGGGTGTTTTTGACTGGCATGCCAGGCCAAGTGACCACTCTCATAAGCCCTTTGGCTGGGTGGGCTTTTATCAACAATTTACCCCTCTATCACTATAGGCTTCTATTTTCCTGTCTCACTTGGTGAGTTTTAATGTGCAGCTGCCTGTAAATAATATTTTTTTAAAGCAAATCCAAGAAGATCTGGAGAGAGAGTAAGAAAGTGAGAGATTATATATCTCTGCAGTGCTCTCAGTTTGAGCTGTGAACTGTGAGCTGTTTCACAGTTTTGATATTTGTGTAAATTCAATGCAGCTAGTGGGTGGTTAACAGGTGCTCTCCTGTGATTTGCTCCTTCTTTCCTATCAAACATCTATGGTCCTTGACTCTCCTTCTTCTTATATTTGAATGTCACATTCTAGGAACACCTCTTATCCTTGGCACTTATATAATGACCTACTTGTCTTGCAAGTGCTGTAAAACTCCTATCAAAACTAAAAACGCTTCAATATTGCTATAGATGTGTCTGCAGGCAAAAGGAATTATTATGCTTTCCCTTGTCCTCTCTACAAAAACTATTCACAATATTGCTATAGATGTGTCTGCAGACAAAGGGAGTGATTAAGTTTTCCCCTCTCCTCTCTTACAGTCTGGTTGACGAGAGGACCTTCAAGCACGTTGTGCGTTTCGACACCAGAAGGAGGCTGGAGACCGATTGGCAGAGGATGGCGGAGACTAAGCGTGCTCGTGAGCTCGAAGACCGACTGCGCTCTCTCAGCCCTGGAATTTTGCTGCACGAGCAGTGCGACCGCTACAACCGCTGCCGACAGTGCAAGCGACGTGTGCACAACTGTGGCGAGACCAACATCTGGAGCGAGTCGAGGTACATTCCGGGCTCCAGGATCATGGTGTGAGTCCCTCCGTGCCTGTCTGGTGGTCCCATCATGCTCGTGTGGTGGGCTTGTGCCACTCCAAAAAGTCTTTGATCCCAGTGTAAACACAGGAAGGAGTCTTGATTACAATCCCCCCCC
>NW_004797626.1:287052-289734 GCF_000002075.1 Aplysia californica | reverse complement strand
TCACCCCCACCCCCTCCACCCCCATTCCCCAGTGCATTTGTGATTGCGCGGGTTGACTGAGCTAAGTCTTCGTCGTGTATTTCCTTTATCACTGAACAAAAAACAGTTTGGTTAGAATTTATTGTATCCGCTGTTAGGTGTAAAATAAATGGAGCCACACATGCAAACATTCTACACTAATTGAATAGATGAAACTGTGTGTATGCGTTTGTGTGTTTTGGAATGCGTGTTTTTTTGTAGATGTTGTGGTTTGTGGGCATGCGAATACCTTTTTTGTTCTCTCTAACTTCTGTGTTTTGAAGAGAATGGTTTTTTTCTGTTATAAGGGTTGATTCATAAATCAAACTCGCTGAACATTTCTGAAACTATCATTGTAATTCCTTGTTTCCTGCATTATTTTGGAAATTCTAGAGTAACGTATTCATATTTATTGGTATTTAATATTCTTTTTGTCACTCTTATTTTTTAAACACTCTTGCTGACTGTTAGCTGAAATGAATGTTTTCAGGATCAGTAAATCAATAATAATTTGAAGTCCCTGTGAGTTATGTGACAATCCTGCAAAATGCACATGTTAAACTCTTTGTGAGAATTTTGGTCTTTATTTAGGCTTGTCCTCAAGTTTCGCTGACTTTGTCACATGTGCCTAAGTACTTTTAATGTATATATTTTTATATATGTGAATGTGTGTGCGTGAATATTTTCTCCGTGGGAGTGTGTGTATGTGTTGTCTTGCAGAGATATATAAGGCACAAGTCACCATTTTGAATGATAATTAGGCTAATCAATAAAAAGAAGACAAGGGAGTTATTCTGGAAAGATATGACAAGGAGGCAGTTCAAGATGCCATTAAAGATAGTAGTGTCACCAAAACAATGTATTTATTCACTATGAACATATTTACAGTATTAGGACATGGAAACTGTCTGATTATAATTTGGAAATGTATGTCTTACATGTTGATATTGTGCTGTTTGTATTTCAGTATCAATTTTTCTTTTTACTATATGTTATCGTCTATTATCATAATTCACATGTATCCTTCTGAATTTGATGTCAATTAATATTTCTTTTTATTCAGAGGTTGACAGCATTATTAGATTAAACCTAAGTATTATCTATCCACTAGTGGCATGGAGTCCTTGCTAATATTATGTTTGTTTTCTCTTCATCTGTGTGATATGTTTAAAAAAAATCCTTTTTAAACACCTTTTGTTATCAAATCTTAGGAGAATATTAATCAATGTTTCACTGTTATCAGTTTGAAGAGTGACAAGGAAAGATAAGTCGGACTGCTCCGGTCTCATTTTTTTTTTGGTATTTGTAAAAGAAAGATGTATAGTCGTTTATTTTGTTATGTTATATCTGTTTGATTAACACTTCATTTCTTGTCTTCAGCACTTTGTTTGTATTGTTCCATTAGATTGGAATCATTTCGTTAGATAATTGTGCATTTATGGCAACACTGTCTCTGCAGTTAAGGTACTGCGCTTTAACGGTTTTTTTGCCTTTCTGGTTGCTTTGTTGTGAAAGAACAAAAAGACAGAAAAATACAGAGAGGAAAAGAAGATGAAGATATCTTTGTTGCATTAACCTTGAAAATAGACTGTCTTTTTGTTTGACCTTGAAGAACGATCGTGGTCAATCTCATTGTCCAAGAACCGAAGCAGTAGACTTTTGATTTAACTTTGGTTTATTTTTAAAATCTGGCATCGGGTTTGTCATCTTTACTCATGCTTTATTTTTAAAATGATGTACACCTTTTTTTAAAATATGAAAGACTACTGTTAGAGCTGTCTCATTTTACTTGCTCCACAATTGAATTCATCTGCTCTTATTTATGTGTTACATGTTTTCCTTCAGAAGATGTTTGCTAGAGTGCTTTTACTTTTACAAAGATGACTGTGATATTTGTTATAATGCCAAACCATTGACTGTCACTCTCTATGTTACGTCTTCATTCTACCCACATTTTAAGCCTCTGCCGTCCAGTTGAGCCCCAGGCTCACCTCATTGTTTGTAGATATCAGATATGACAATAAAGCATTGACCATCAAGAGCTCCAATCTGAGTTAAGCTGTGGTGTTGAAGGTCTTAGTATTAGATTTTTAGTAAGAGTTTTATGGCGCTTGCAACACAAGTAAGTCGTGCAAGTGCTGAAGATTTGAAATGTTACCGCAGAATAACATACTTAAAAAAGAAGGAAGAGAGATGAGGGAGATAAATGTTTGACAGGAAAGAAGGAGCAAACCACACCATAGCACCTGCCATCCGCCCGCAAGTTGAAGATCACTAATTCATCTGGATGGATTGAAAGAGCTGTTTCATAGTACCTCTCCACCTTCAGATTTGACAAAATGTGGCCATTGAAATAAATGTACCAGTTTGGTTAAAAGCTGAACTCAACTTGATCTGCATGGTTACTTCCCTTTGTTGGTGCATGTTCATTTGGATGTTGGATGGCATAAAACCGTGCTATAATGTTCCATCCTTGAGCTCAGCACTTCTCAGGTCAGCTGTTTAGATGTGGTAAGCCCCAAAATTTGAAAAAAAAAGTTTGCAACTTCTTAATTTGTGGTATCGGTTGTGTGTGTTTAAAAAATAGTTTGACGAAATTCAATTCCTTGACTTTTGAAGAAAGCAAGAAAAGGTACACAATGTAGGTGGGCTCCCGCCGACGCC
>NW_004797626.1:281511-285791 GCF_000002075.1 Aplysia californica | reverse complement strand
GAAGAAGAAGAAGAAGAAGAAGAAGAAGAAGAAGAAGAAGAAGAAGAAGAAGAGAAAATTGGACATGCTGGTTCAAAATTTATTCCCATTTTTTAAAAACCCTGCCCATTTCTTTCGACTGTTCAACTCTGTCAAGGTCAATATAGACTATGTTGACATGAAAGACGGAGATATTCGATAAAATGTCTTCCCAATATTGGAATCAAACTTGTCTTTTATTTGCATGGTAAAGAGTCTTGTCATTACACTGCACACATGGACGTGGTGCAATTTGAAGGAGAAAAGAAACAATAAAATGCATTAACAACCGATAAAATAATGAAACTAAAACAAACATCGCTCTTAGACACTTGCCTCGCCTAGCTCCCGAGATTTAGAAAAGAACCCCCCCCCCACCAAATAGACAAAGAACAAAAACAAAACGAAGACACACAAAAAATAAAGAAAACCCCCCCACCTGACCATACACACCGAGAAAAGTAAAGTTGATCATAACAGTAATAGGCCTACATGTCGTCGCCCTCATCCATCGCTGTCGTATGTCAAAACACGAGGTTTTCAGGAGAAGCAAAACACTTTTTTTGTATTTCGCCAAGAATAACATATTAAAACAAATAAATGTTCAGTTTGTCTAAATCCATGAAAACTTTCGAAAAAGGAACGAGACTAGGACCAATCCATGAGCCTAATCAAACTCTACAACATATTTGATTTTAATTCTTTAATCATTTTGACACTCTGCAAGGTTAAATGACTGCGACGATGTCTAACAGTTGAAACCACTTCTCACTTTTACGCAAAGATTTACTTTAACAAGTGCCCCCCCCCTTCCAAAAAAAAAAGAAAGAAAAAGAAGTAATAATAATGTGAATCATGAGCGCATTTTATTGATGAAAAACAAAAGAGAGCAATACAACAATAGAATGATGTGTAATGCAACATAATCATCTCTGAGGGGGATGTGAAATGGTATCGAAGTTGGTGAACCCCCCAGCCCCCCCCCCCCCAAATTAAAAAAAAATAATATGGAGATGGGAAGGCCAGAGTGTGACGTAAATGGCGAACAGTCAGAGCGTTTTGGTCGAACTACAGCCGAATCTGTGTAAGACGGCCAATCCTTGTCGAGGAGAAAAACATCCGTCTTAGACAGGTGGCCGTCTTACACAATGTCATTATAATGTAAACAAATACACAAAATTAAGGAAGGATGGGAAGGGGCCATTCGTACAACTGATTGTCTTATACAGGTGGTCAACAGAGCCAGTTCGATTGAACTTGAAAATCCCACCCTTAAGAAGAAGAACGTTTCAGTCACTCAGGTCTCAGGTTTCTGATCTTACATCTTTTTACCGGCGTCTGTGGTATAGCGCTTAGATATTTCACCGTCGCACTCAGGAGACCGGAGTTCGATTTGCAAGAGGGAAGAAATTTTTATCGAGTAGGCCTACCTGTTTGCTGGGATCTTTTGTCCCCCCCCCCCCCCCCCCATTTCAGCCCGGGTCAGCCCTGACAGGCAGAGTCGAAGTCCGCCTTCTGATTGATTTAAATTGTGTCAATGGGGGTGTAAAACACCTTATAATGATTAACCCTATCCGTACGTCGTATTTTACTATCGTATCCATACGACGAGGGGAACTCTGTGCCACTACTTTCCAGAGAAGAAATTTTTTGGTGGTTGGTGGGTGTTCTGGTGTGGTTTGCTCCTTCTTTCCTATCAAACATCTATCATCCTTAACTCCCGTTTTTCTTTTCAATGTTTGTTACTCTCTTGTAACACCTCTAATCTTCTGGCGCTCATATGACCTTATGCAGTTGCGAGCGTCGTAAAACCTCTACTAAAACTAAAAACTAGAGAGAAGAAATTTACTCGTTAATCCGATGCGTGCGCTTTGCACAGCAGTCTGTAAAAAGAATTATTAGAGAAATGTTGACAGTTTCAAAGAGATATTCGTACTAGAAGTATTCTAAAATGTGAAGAATACAACCCCAGGGGTACAAAACGACTCAGGGCGTACGGTTAGGGTTAAATATTAGCTTTACAGAAACAGCACTTTTTTCATCTGTGCGAGTTCCCGTTATTACAGTGCTTCCTCCCAAATCCCCCACCCCCCCCTCCAGAAAACACCCATTAAAAGAACAAAAGAAACATACAAATAAAACAAAACAAACAAAGAACCAGAAAAACTAACGAACGAACAAACAAACAGATAAACAACCCCCCCACCAAACAAACGAACAAACACAAACAAACCAAAAACAAGTGAAAAAAGAAAGAAAAAGAAGCTACCAGCCCGACAGCCTAACTACTAGGCCACCGACGCTATAGGTCGGCATACACCCATACCACAACGAATTTAGATCATTCTGGAGACGGGCTGCTTCGACCCTGCCTGTCAGGGTCAACCCGGGCTGAGAGAGATATAAAGTCCCAACACAGAGATTTATATACTCGATAAAAATTGTCCTCACACGAAAATCTAACTCATGTTTTCTGTGAGTGACGATAAAGGACCTTACTCATACTGCTGCACCACAGACGCAGGTAAGTCAGTTTCAAAAGTTTGCAATACGCCAGACACAACCCAAGTGTTAAGGATACTTACTGCATAGAGCGCAAACTGTTGGATGGTCTATTCATGGAGTCAACTTTTAGGCCTTATATTTTGCTTGCTTGCAACAACAACAACAACAACAACACAACAAAAATAACAACAACAACAGCAACAAAAACAAGAAGCCTCACTCAAAGTCACACTCGAACCCCCCCACCCAACAACCCCCCCCCCAGAAAAAACAGTAACCAAAAATAATCAAAACAACCAAACAACCCCCCCCCCCCAACAACCTCCACAAATTAACAACAACCCAAAAACAAAGAAACAAACAAAAAACAAACACACCTAACAACAAATAAACAAACTGATGAACTGTTGGATGGTCCATTTAAGCCAATGCTTAATAATGATAATAATGATAATAATAATATTTTGCTTGATATAACGCCCCCCCCCCCAAAAAAAAAGAAGAAAAAAAAGAAAAAAGAGAAACTGTTGGATGGATCATTAGAGTCAACAGTTTTGCATCATATTTTGGTTGCAAAACAACAGACAGTTGCATATAAACAGAGAAACAAACAGGTATACCCTGTACAGTGTACAACAGGAAAATGGGCAACAATCGAGGAGTGGAAGAGGTAAGACGATGGAAAGAAGGAGAAAATGTCTGCAAATGTGATTCTTAATGTAATATTTTAAAACCTTTCTGACTGTGAACTTTACCGGTGGAGGTAAAACACATTATTCTCATCAAGAATGGTAGAGCAAAATCTCAGTTTAAAACAAAAGTACCGTGGCAACTCTCAGCTGAATGTATAGAAGGCCTCCCTACGCCTTGACCTCACACGTTGAATGGGTGAGTCTGGTAAGATTTCTGGTGCTGGAGCGAAAAGAGTTCCTCGTCTACTTCCGTTTCCCAGACTTCTGCCGCCCGGACTAATAGCGCCGCCATTTTTGACGCTAATACTGTCACTCCCTTCTTTGTCCTCGGCGTCTTCCTCAGAGCTCGAACCGACTTTTTCCACATTTAACGAAAGTTTGGAGGAACCGAGAAACCTGTATTTTCGTTGTTTCTTGCAAAACGAATAAAGCTCTTCGAAAATGTCCACTATGTCTTCCAGGTCCTCTCTAACAGAAACTTCATTGAAACTGACACAGTTTAACTGAAGGCTGCGATTCGCACCTTCTTCCACCAACACCATACGATCTTTTTCTTTGTCCTTTTTGTTCGCCACTAGAGAAACAGGGATACTTCCGGAAAGTTCCGTATCCGGATCGCTGCCAGATCTACGTCTGCTCCTCCTCGAGTGGGCGTTGATGAGAAATTTCAGGCGACTGCACTCGATGAAGCTGCATCGATCTGTGACGTCATACATAAGGACTATGGCGTCAGCCCAACGAATGTGCTCTTTCAGTTTGCTGTTTTCGTTCTGGGGAGGAGAAAATACGATTTGATCAAGCGTAACATTACATTTCTGGTTTTCAGCGTAATTGGAGTTACTTCAATCATCATCAAATGCAAGATCTGTAACAGACATCTGGGGTTGTTTCAGGAGTCTACAAGGCTCTCCATCCACTTGGCTCGATATGATCGCAGAAAGGGCGAGGATCAAAGCCCCTCTCCTTGTCGATGGGGGCGTAACACCTGCATTAAACACATTCACACACACACATACACACACACACACACACACACACACACACACACACACACACACACACACA
>NW_004797626.1:277657-281095 GCF_000002075.1 Aplysia californica | reverse complement strand
ATCTCAAAGCCTGTTCATTTGTCTATCTTTTAGTAAAAAAAGTACCCATCTATCTTTAATAGAAGTCGAAATGTTTATGATTGAAGTAAGTAGGGTAACCTGATTTCAGAGGAAAATTAAGGGAGAAAATGACCGCCAAAGCTTGGTATCTTTCAATGCGTGAGAGTCCTTGAAAACTGAAAAATTACATTTTTTGTACCTTTAATCAACGTTTTTCGGGATAATCCACACAGAAATGTTTTTTTAATGGACGTAAAAGCTGTTGAGCTTAAAAACAAAAATTAGATAAAAATTGCCAAACGGACAGAAAACTGCCAATATCTTTGATTTCATCATTTTGACGAGAGCCTGATTCCACCATGCTGTCTCACAATTGTTTTTGCAGTAGAAGAAACCAATGCTCCCTTTTATCGCCGCCACGACAGAAGTACAAGTGTTAGAGCTTAAAATATGATCTATTTGTAAGTGTTAGTGCTTGAAATATGATCTATTTGTTTTGCGAGTGCCTTAAAACTCTGACTGAAACTAAACTCACAAGTCCTGCTGTGTCCAGCACTTCAAAGTCCACCATGTTGCCTTGTATGGATCTCTGGCAGTTGTACACTCTCTCTGAAGGGTAGCAAAAGATGATATCAATGACACATAGATACCTTCTGCAGAGAAATGAAAAACTATTAAAATTTTGCGTCGGATGCAATGCTGTCCTTACGACCAGGCACACCCTAACAGAATGCCCAGACTTTGGAGAAACCAGAAAGAAATATTATTCTAATGCTCTAATTTGAAGAATTTATTTTGGATCATTGTTTACAACAGTATTCTCCACTTTATTAAGGCCATTAGTCTTTACCAAAGAAAGTAGATAGTACTATCTAAAAGACTTACGCTACTGATTTTAAAACTTGAATTTTTACCGTGTCTGCAATTCCGACTTCGTCGGGCTGCCTGTAGAATCCCAAAACGGGGCACTCTCTCTTAAACTTGAATTGTTTGGCAGATTTTTCAAGTCCAACTTAACTCTGTCCTTTCTGAGATGGACATTATAATCGGAGGTCCTGCCTCCTAGACCTTAATGTTAGCATTAACCATCACCATACAATAATTCTTTAGGTAGATAAGCAAACGACTTAAGAAAAAGGAAAGGTGCTGCAACCATTGGTGAGTTCTGGCGTTTGAGATCATACTGCTTGCTTATATTTCCTTTACTTTTATCTTTTACAATGATAGCTACATGCGGCAGCTAGCAAAGTCTACTATAACTTCTTTTCTTCCTTGGACGTTAATGGTCGTAATCAGTAATAATGACGGATGTAATAGTTATCATCACGAGGCCTGTCATTTACTTCTTTTTAAAAAAAATTCATAATAATTTATTACATTGCTCATTTATTTGTTTCTTGATTTCTTTGCATATTTATCCTTTAATTTCCACAGCTGTTGATTCGTGTAAAAACTCACCCAGGAAAGGATCGTATTCACCAATGTAGCGACGAGTAACGAATCGGACAGCCAGAGCTGTGGAGAAAAGAGAAAAAATGGAATTTTAAAAAAGTTATAAAGAAAATAATACATCTATCAAATATTAGCCCAATGTACACGAATAAGCTGTGCAAACCTCTGTGATAAGTAAAAAAACAAAGGTTCTGCTTGTCGTAAAAAGCAAAGAGACTCCACTTCTCCCAGCTCGGGAACCGAAATTGGGCCTCTTGCGTGGGACTCCGAAGCACCTAACTGCTACACAACAAACGCGGGTGCTGAGAGTGGGAACATGTGCTTGCATACGGCCTATGTGCTTGAGTGAGTAGAAACAAAGGCGTGTTAATTTACTGTGTTGTCATTCTGATTCCGTTTTTCTTGTTAACTAAATAAATTAGCATTTCTTTGAATGTTAAACATGTAGGCTTATCAGAATACCACCAGATTGCTATCAGAATACTGATTATATGACTAGCTAAAATTACTATTAATAATGGCGTCGGTGGCTCAGTGGTTAAGCTATCGGACTCGCAACCGTAAGGTCGTGGGTTCGAATCCCGCCAGGGACCCGACGTTGTGTCCTTGGGAAAGGCACTTTACATGAATTTTCCTCATTTTACCCAGGTGAGAATGGGTACCCAGCTATAGAAAGCGAAAGATCTTGTCAGTTTGTTAGTGTTTGAGCGCTTAATCAGCTGCTTGCACTGTATGCTTCCCGGGAAGCTGAGAATGTTTCTGAGAGTTTTATGGTCTGCTGGGGTAATAATATAGTGTAAAGCGTATAGAGCTTGCTGTCGAGCGAGGATATGCGCTATACAAATGCTATTTATTATTATTGTTATTAATTATAATTCTTGATTTACATCATCATGTGACCGTAGGTCAGTTTGTGAGTGTAAGCATAATATAAAATTGTGAGTGTACTTGTAATCTATGTGAAAGAGAGGATGTGTGAGAGAGTATGTGTGAATGGACGGGCATGCACGTGAGTGTGTGTGTGTGTGAGAGTGTTTGTGTGTGTGTGTGTGTGTGTGTGTGTGTGTGTGTGTGTGTGTGTGTGTGTGCGTGTGTGTGTGTGTGTGTGTAGCGGAGGGAGGGGGAGGGGGTCTGGATTTACTGAGAGTTTAGGTAATTTGTAAAGGCCATAACTTTAATTAAATACCATTCGGACAGTATATTTCATTCCAACGCTTTGCCGAGTAGTCTCACTCGACGAAAGTCATACGAAAAGAATCCTATTTTAAAGCACAATGGTGTCTTTTAAGGACAAGCGGGCTAACCCAAATTTCGGGGGTTTCCAGAAATCTTAACCTACACCAAAAGTGGATATTGCCCTTCCTATAGGAGAAGTTTGGTTTCATTGGTGCGTATATTTGTTTGGTTATAGAGAAAACTCTCCTTGTCTTTTAAAGAAACTGAACAAAGGGCCAAAACTTTACCTTCGATTTTCTCAAAACAGCATTTTTCGGGATAGCCCCCTTGTGCTTAAACGCGACCAAATGTGAGTTAGACCTTCTATTTCTTCAACTTTTCAATTCTTTCAGGACCAGAAATCGTTGGTCGGGCCTTTTCTCATAAAGATGGTGTCTGTAGGGAACGTATCGGGTCGTCCTACCTACCATTTGCCCTCAATGTTGTAGCGCGTCACTGTGGAATGATTATGTATTCTTCTACGGAACGCCAAGCTAAAAGATTAATTATATTTATATAATTGGATCCTTTTCCATAAGTCCGCTGTGTCCTGTTAGCTCGCTCAAAGTCAAGGTTGTGTGATTAATTATGACGGATGATACGGAAGCACAACTGGACATTATTTTTCAAGAAAAGAAAAAAGAAAAAGCCTTTTTTTCTCAAGGAAATACAAAATGGACTCGGATGATCCTGAGCGCGGACACGCAAACAAACAACACACACATAGGCCTACACACACACACACACACTCTCTCTCTCTCTCTCTCTCTC
>NW_004797626.1:272375-277557 GCF_000002075.1 Aplysia californica | reverse complement strand
TGTGTGTGTGTGTGTGTGTTAGTGATAGACAGATATAAAGACGGAGATAACATCTAAGGTGGTTTGGACATATAGATCTAATGAGAAAAGGGAAACAACATCCAGTCTTCAGGGCCTTCAACATGAGATTCGATGGCTTTTAAGGCAAAAGAAAAGCCGAGAAAAAGATGGATCCACGGAGTCAGAGAACCCCTCCGTAAGGTACAACGTAACGATCCTAGCAGCTAAACAACGGACCCACGTCCGTCAAGTGCATGTCCATGGACACCTTAAGATATACTTGTTTAAATTTCTTCTTTGTTTTATCTTGATTCCGTATTTCGCCACTTTAAAAAAGGGTATCACACTATTGTCCTCTCTACAAGACAGTACATATACCTACACATTGACACAAATACATACACACACACACACACACACACACACACACACACACACACACACACACACACACACACATATATACACATTAGATATGGTTGTCCCATAGATTTGATATTATGTTTATCAGCTCTATGGGTTGTACTTGAAGAAGACATATTCGCCGCAGATTTAGTCCACTTGGCGCTCATATGACCTTATGCAGTTGCGAGCGCCGTAAAACCTCTACTACTCGTAAAAGAAACAAGATTAAAAGTAGGTCCGAGAACGCGATTCGACGCCCTTTCAGATCTAACTCTAATTGCTTACACGTTGCGCAGTTCAGCTGGCTTACACTACACAGCATCTCTCGGCTGTTTACAATCGTTACAAAGATCAACTACCAAACTTAAGCAAATTAATCTTATTAATAAAATCAAACGGTATATTGTTTTTTTTAAAGTAGAGGTTTTACGGCGTTCGCAACTGTATAAGGTCATATGTGCGCCAGACGATTAGAGGTGTTACAAAGAGAGTTACAAACATAAAAAAGAAGGGGAGATAAGGATGATAGATGTTTCATAGGAAAGAAGAAGCAAACCACACCAGAGCACCCACCTACCACCCACAACGGTATGTTTACTGCTTGGATAATTCACTTTCTTCTCAGTCTGCTGGTTAGGGCTTACTAGGTTTAATAAGTTGGAGTGAAGTTCTGGGGAAGTTTGCTATGCTGAAAAGTTGGATGACAAAACTTTCTGTGTGTGTATAGTAGAAATAACCTTCCGGATACCAAAGAATTAACCCCTTCCCCCCCCCAAAAAAAAAAAAAAAAAAAGAAGAAGGAGAACAACAACAACAGCAGCAGCAACAACAATAACAATAACAACAACAATAAGAAGAAGAACAATAAGAAAACAAAGAAAAACAAGAACTAAACAACAAAAGGGGTCTCTCGTGGCACAGAGGTTAAGGTGTTCGCCTCTCATTTAAAGGCCACAGGTTCGAATCCGGGTAGCGAAAGAAATTTTTTTCCCTTGAGATTGTCTCTTTTCAACTCCTTTCCTGCCCTCTGGCAGTGTTCTGTCGTCTGCTTTCGTCTCCACTTTCTACCCCACCCCCTCACCTCCTTTGCCCGCTTCTCTGGGCTCCTGACTCTTTCTGCAGCCTTTCTACTGCTATTCCTTACTGCTGTCTTTCAGCTACACCTCTGATTTTCTGGTAGGGCGAAAAATCTCGGAGGTCCCGAGTGCAAGTTGCTTCGTCAAAGATCCCCTGGTGCTCTAAAATCGATAAGAGTTGGCTTCGGCCGCCACCCGCGCAAATTCAAAATTTACAACCAACTGAAAAAGTTTAATGTGTCCCGAGCGCTCATATGACCTTATGCAGTTGATTTCACCGTATAACACTCACCAAAAGAAAGAAACTACAAAAACAACACAGAAACAACACAAAACTAAATGCAAAAAAGAAACATAATAACAAGAGTACCAAACAACCTCCATTTCATTCCCATTCATGGGTTCAAACTTAAACTCTTTGAGTTTGAGGACGTAGTTAGCACACACACACACACACACACACACACACACACACACACACACACACACACAGACGCACGCACACACACACAACATATATGTCCGTTCGTCATAATCAGTCTGAAAGACAATGTTGCGGCACATTTCGAACCACACGTTTGCATATTTCACATTATGCATACTGTTGCCTGCTCTTTTAAGTTTCAGATAAGGAAAAGAGGATAGGAAAACCAGGGTGAATAACGAAGTTGTACTTATTCTTTTAAAAAAATGCCCCTACAAGACCATGTCTTCAAACGTTGACGAATGACCAGAAAGTGCGTTACCATGAGTGAAAAAAAATAAAGAAAAAAGAAAAACGGTGGTCCGTTATTTTTGACTCAAGAGATGGATTGACGGTACTGTAGGGGTTCCGTCCCCGCTGCCTCCACGCTAAATTTAAGACAACGGTGAAGTCCTACGTCACGCCAACGTACGTTACTTGAGTTTTAATTAATGAAACTAATGACACCCATAAACTCTTTCTCACCTGTAGAGGCACCAAGTGCAAAGTACATGGACAACGACACTACTGTTTTTGTTGATGTTTTTTGTTGGTTGTTGTAGTTGTTGTTCTGCTGTTTTGTTTGTTTTGTTTCTTTCTTTTTAAAATTTTGTATTCAAGTCTCTACATCAATGACATGCTCTTTTTGTGGAGTTCTATGACAGAGAGTGGGTTGTTCATGACGCACATAGCTTTACTTTATTAAACAGGCCTGTTTATCTCTCGACTCTTATCTATCTTTTGACAAACGGCTTTTAATTAAAAAAAAAACCCACCCTGTGTTGTACGCCCACAGTTCAACCTGCTTTAACTGTCCAAGACAATAACTTGTAAAAAAGCCCACTTTGCAACCCCCCCCCCCCGCGAGTTTTTTTTGGTGTGTATACCGTATCCTAATTAATCTGTCAAAGACGTCAACCTGTCTAAGACAACAACCCTTCTCCTCAACAATGAGAGGTGTACAGGGCGATTTCGACTGCTTTTCAAGCGGCAACATTATAGTTGTTGTTGTCCCCTTTAAGACTGGTACAACTTTTATCACCACCACTACTTCTAATGGTCTTCGAACCTTCAACCCCCTTTTGTATCTTTAAAGAATAATCATCAAGAATAAGATTTAAACAAATGAATGAATAAATGAATACACAAAAAAATGTAAAAATCAAAATCAAAGTTGTAATTGATAAAGATGAAACTGACGATAACAATTAATTACACAACAACAACAACAACAACAACAACAACAACAACAACAACAACAACAACTACTACAACTATCTCACTCCTTACCCCCCCCCCCCTCTCTCTCTCTCTCTCTCTCTCTTTCCTCTCTTTCTCTCTCTCTTATCTTCCCTCTGTTACTCTGTCTCTCTCTCTGCGTCTCACTCGGTCTGTCTGTCTGTCTGTCTGTCTGTCTGTCTGTCTGTCTGTCTGTCTGTCTGTCTGTCTGTCTGTCTGTCTGTCTGTCTGTCTGTCTGTCTGTCTGTCTGTCTGTCTCTCTCCCCCCCTTCTCTTAACAGTTTCACCAATAGCCCCAGCACACACTAGAACTCTTCTGGGAAGCAAACAGTGCAAGCAGCCGATTAAGTGATCAAACACTAGCAAACTGGCACAATATAATTTTGCTATCCATAACTCGATACCCATTTCCACCTGGGTGAAGTGAGGGACATTCATGTAAAGTGCCTTTCCCAAGGCCACCACGGCGAGTCACTGAAGGGGTTCGACCCCACTATTTTTCGATTACAAGCCAAATAGCCTAACCACTAGACCATCGACACTTTTCAACAACATTGCGGCTATACTACTGATGGATACCTCCCCACTTCCGGTGATAATTGTGCTGTGCGTGTGCCATAAACCTGGCTACCGAGGACTGTGGACTTAATCTGTCCTGTGCAAAGACTTCAATGATACTATCTTAGGTTGAACACTGTCATGGCTGCCCAGTGACTAAAATTATAATTATAATATCCTCATTCGAGCGCTGTCATGGTCACCGCTCTTAGCTCTCTATAAAAACTTGGCTGCGCTATTTTGTTTTTGTTTTGTTGTTTTGTTGGTTTTGATGGTTTGCGGCGAACGCAACTGCATAGGATCCGGTCATACAAGCTTATGGGACACTTTAAGTGACTTGCAGATGGGACCTCCGAAATTTTTTCACTCTTATCCAAGAATGCTAGATGTTTGATCTTACCTACCCTAAGTCCAAGGGTGTAGCTGAAAAACAGTGGTGAAAAGGAACCATGTGTAGCAATAGAAAGAGCCATGAGCCTAGAGTGGTGGTGGTTTGGGGGGGGGGGGGCAGAAAGTGAAAATGACAGCAGATGACAGAACCTGATTAGAGAGCAGGAAAGGAAGTGAAAGGAGAACAATTTAATTTAGAGAAGAAACTTTTCTTCGCTGTTAGAAAACACCAGTCACTCGATAGTCGAATGCGCACGAAATCGTCCACTCCTTGCACTTAATTTGGTTCTAGATAGAGTCAACAAATGACGCGCTCCATGGTCAAAGGGAATTATATTACGTCAGAGTACAGTCTTGGATAATCTATACGTATTATATTTTGTGATAGTTCGTCACTTTTGCAGCCTAAAACTTCCGAACCACTTAACTTTCGCATTTGACAAAATTAATGGTCGTTCGGAATCATTTAAAGGGTGCAGGTTTATTGAGGAGCCCGAAGTCACTGTAGTCTATTTTTCAGTTTTTCATTAGTTTCGTTTAGATCTAATCTTGGGAAAGTCCGTCTTCTTGTAAGCCAGTGAGGTTTCCGTTCACTAGCCGTACGCACTGTTCTTGTCCTTTGAAATTCAGGAGTGTACAACCACAAAGCAAAATAGAGAATCAATCTAGACATCTATTATATATTTGGCAACTTGGAAACACATGTGTCACTTTTCTCTCAAGATTAATTGCTCCATTCCAGTAGAGTGTATGATAGGCCAATGACTTTCAGTTGATGTTAATGCACCGGTCATTCCTTTCATCGAAAGGGGGCCCAGCTAGTAACTTATAAGATACAAATCTATGGTTCTGCGTGGCCACCACAGCTCTCAAAAGGGAAAGTTTGACCCGTTTATGGTGTGGGCAAGGCATTTACGGTGCCATAAGCTTTTGGACAAACGAGGCGACAGGAATATTAATATAAAATTTACGGTTCCATTATGACCTTCGGTCAATAGTGTAGTTAGGACTTTGTATTATTCTTAGAGGGAAGTCAGAAAAGGGGGGGGGG
>NW_004797626.1:269798-270898 GCF_000002075.1 Aplysia californica | reverse complement strand
GAGAGAGAGAGAAGGAAGAAGAAGGAGACATGTTAAAGGATCACTGCTGAAACTGTGTTCTTTTTACTCTGTAAAGCGCACTGAAGCCTTTCCTGTGGAAATATTCTATAAATAATATTATTTTGCTATCATTTTCCTCATTACGACCTCGTGAGTACGTGCCACACTGACCTGTCTTGCCAACTCCGTTCTGCCCGAGAACTGCTACCCTGAAAGGTCTGGGTCTGGAAGAGATGATGCTGATCCTCTTGAGCAGACGAGATGAGTTGCTGGATGGTGAAGCCATGGCAGAAAAGACCACAGTATTCTTTCCGCAGAAGAAACCCGAGTTTGTATTGTTTTTGTTTTTGCTTTCCTTTTGTTTTCTGTCCTCAGGCTAGTTCAGTTAAATCACGTCCGTTAAACCATGGTGGCCGTTTTGGCTGAGCGTGTTTTTTCCCCCCTCCTACCCTTGACAATGAGAGAGAGATGCAACAGCTCAACTATTGCACATTTTGATCCACAATAATATTATTGTCCGGAAAAAAGTAGAAAGTTATAAACACTGTTCTGACTTTAAAAAATTAAAGGAGTCCGCTTGAACCGAAAATGGTTAAACCGAAAGCAGAAACAAAGCAAAATAAAGTGTACAAAAATCCTATATTTATATTGTCTTTATTTGAACAATCTCTCTGAACAGAAAACACGGTTAAACCAAAGAAATAAGGCGGTCCTGCAGTTTTCGTTTTAAACGGATTCCATTATAATATTACATATTATTCATTTATAATTTGCCCGCTACGTGACGCTTGTGAGCGCGTTGCCAGAAGCAAATGAAATACCATATGGAGCAACAAGTTTAACGTTATTATTATATCCTCACGTCCCACTGTGCTCCAAAACAGATCACAATCGAATGCAGTGGCTGGCGAGAAATTATGCTGCACAGTTCCTGAACAGATTATGGCCCAATGCGCTGCATGGCATGGCGAGAAAGAATTCGTCTAATGTCATTCTTATGTTGTTCTCCAAGAAAAAGACGAAAGAAACTCTTTCGACATGCCACAACAGAGGCTGACGCAGTCATAATGGGCTGGCCTTGTTGTTGACACAGTTCTGAG
>NW_004797626.1:253278-267724 GCF_000002075.1 Aplysia californica | reverse complement strand
TTGTAAACCCATTATATGTATCAGTTAAGCGCATAGAGCATTGCATAAGTGGATATGCGCTATATAAATGCAATCCATTATTATTATTACTTATAACTGAAGTTTCTAAAGTCGTTGTCACTTAAGTAGTTGTTGCTAAAGACTTTGTTGTTATTATTGTTGTTACTATTGTCGCTGCTGTTGCTATTTTGTTTTTTCTTTGGGCGTTGTTGATTAAATTGCTGCTAATGTGTTCAATGCTGTTTATATTGTCACTGTTGGTGTTGCTGTTTTTTTAAATAGTTCTTTTGTTATTGTTGTTATTCTTTCTGTGGTTGTTATTGTTGCTGTTGTTGTTGTTGTTGCTGTTATTGTTGCTGTTGCTGCTGTTGCTGCTATTGCTGTTGTTGCTGCTGTTGTTGGGCGTGTTGCTAGTAGCCAGTAGATGAAAACAAAGTTTGAAGATATTTGTCAAGCGTGGTGCATTTCTTTATCAGACTAAATCACTAAAAGCACCAAGTCTTCATGCGACTTGTAACTCATCAGTCGCCTCTTTTCAATATCGTCAATGGCACAGGCTGAATATTCCTTTCAGAGTTTGAAAATACGGGACAAATTACCCTGCCACTTTGTCGATCCTTTCCTATTAAACACCTGTCGTCATTATCTCTCCCCCTTCTTTTCTCTGCATGCTACTCTCTAGTTACACATTTAATCTTCGGAACTTAATCGTGTTACAAGTGCCGTAAAACTCTTTTAAAAACTAAACTAAACTTTGCTGACCACCACCCTCCTTTTCCTTCCTCCGTCAAGTCCACTGACACTGACACTCATGCAACACAATCTAAAAAGATGCCACTTTAAGTGTGTGTTGAGTGTTAATGATAAAATAACACTGTTCGCTGAAACCTATAAGTCCAGACTATAGTATGAACAATGGTCTTTTCGGCTAAGTACTTCAATGAAAAGGAACAGTTACATAACCACATACTCTTCAATTCACACACGCCAACGCCGCCTCCATTACTACAGACTTGAGATTGAAAGCCTAACAAGTCTGAACATATAATGCCCCCCTTTCCTCACTGGCGTACCTCGACCTGTCAAAGACAAAATAGACAACATTATTTCCCCTATTAACCCCCAGAAAAGAGCACACTGGTACGCCACCGGGCTTCCGCCTGACACGGTAATCTTGAAAGCCAAAATCTGCCCTCGTTTGTCAGACCGTAATTTGAGTGGTCATGGTGGTGGAACGAATTTTGGCTCAACTAATATCAACAGGCAGCCTATTCACAGTTGCGTCCTCTTTTTTTTCCAGATGAGTTGATGGCTGCCATTTTGTGTCACCCAAAGACTGGCCAGAAAAAAGAAAAGCGTCTACCTGCAATTATCCAATCAAAATAGATATACGCGGGGGGAGGGGAGGATTTGTCCAGAAAAAAAGAAAAGCGTCTACGTACAATTATTTGGCTTTAACAATCAAAGCAAATAGACGCCACAATATTGCCGGATTAATTAACACCCCATCAGCTTTTCGTTTCGTTTTTTTAAAAGATGTGGACAGCGTAACGTACTTCCTGCTGACCTGGCATAACGCAATAGACGTATGGCAGATGAAGTCATGGAGTTTTTTTCGGTTTTAGTGTTTGTTTGGTTTTGTTTGCTTTTTTCACTACATTTTAATTTTAGATGGGCATAATTATACTATCGTATTCTAAGATGTGTTTCGTGTTGTTATTTTTAGTTCGTAAAAGAGAGGTATGAACTTTTTGGCGAGTTTACAAACCGTTGATACCGATATACAAATGCAAGGCCCAAAATTGTGAGGATTTTTATTATTATTGAAATGTCCTATAGTAGATGGCAGCGGTTTCACAGACATGTTCGGGTTAAATATTTGGTAGAAATTTAAATTCCAAATGTAAGAAAGCCAGAAAAGATATACAGCGTAAGTACAAATTGTAAAAGAATTTGAACCGCTTTTTTCTTTCTACTGAAGGATTTTGATTTCTGGGCTTAGAAAGGTTGAAAAGCTCACCGACACGTAGTCTAAACAGCCGTATGCACTGCTCACCGTCGAACGCTCCGTATCCCGGACTCTAGCATGGAGATCATCAGGAGAGAATGCGTCGCTGTTTCGGGCTCTTCCTCTCTACAGCTTTTCTGACGCACCGAGCCCCCTCACCGATGTGAGGTCTCCATGTTAGTTCGACTGTTTTCCTCTGCTGCCAACTTTAGGATTCATTCCAGCTTGAGTCCTCTCGCTTCAACCAGATCCAATGACTGGCTTTCTCTGCTGTCTCCTGAAGGGAGTTTGTGAGTTCGTTGCTTTTCTTTGCAGTAAGTCCTGCCACTCTCATCCACTTACGGGCGCTTGTTGCTACAAAACCTCTGCATCCTACCTCTACCGGAAAATGGGTTGCCTTCCATCCTGCCTCCTCACATTGTTCGACGAGTGCCTCGTAACGGTTTTCTTTCCGCTCATGAGCGGCATAGATATTGTCCTCGTGGGGCACCGTGAGCTCTACCAAGTGTACCTCTTTGTCTTTTTCCTCCCATAACACAATGTCTGGCTTTTTCGTAGTTGGAATGGGGAAGAATCTCTCAAAGCCTTTTAAGTCAGCAGCTACTTCCCATGTGCCTCCGCTCTGGTCTTTCATGGCTTCGTTCGCTTTCTTTCTTTTGGCAACCTTGCTTCCTTGCGGAACGAACGCAATCTTGGTGGGTCCATGCTTCTGTATCTTGGGGGCATATTTTCCTTCTTCCACCTGTTGTGTCGCCATTTTCGTGAGCACTTTCAACACCTCGTTGTGTCTCCAGGTGTATCTGTTAAGAGCTAGGTTGCAGTTTGACAAAATATGCTTCATGGTTCCTAGCTTACCGCATCTACACTTGTTGTCCTCCTGTACTTTCCATCTGACAAGGTTCACCGGTGAAGGCAGAACATCATACGTAGACCGGAGAAGAAAGCTCAGCCTTGATGTATTCCACTTCCAGATGTCACTCCACCCGACTTTTCTTTCCACTACATGCTCTTCCCATCTGGTCATTTGTCCTTGCTGGCTACACTGGATGAGATGAATTTCTCGCCTCTCTGCCTCCATCTTTTGCATATGTCTTGTTGCAGCTTTTCTTCTGTCTCGCTGAGACATTTTCCTGAAAGGTCTAAAGTCGCCATTACCTAGCCCTAATCTGTCAGGTTGCGCTGGACCGACAATGTCCCCATGCTCCAATGCAGAGATGATCTCGTTAGCTGCAATAATAAACTTATTATTTTCAGACTTTCTGTTTTTCCTCGTACTATCAAAGGCAACAATAGTCTAAATACTTCGGCGTGTGTGGAGTTGCGGTTATGCGTTTCAATGTCCCACACAGGTGACCCAAGTTCAATTCAGCGGTGCGGTGGGTATCATAATTTTTATTCAGTACCTAGGTCTTTCTGCTGGGAAGCATCCCTCTCATATCAGGCTGGCCCTGTCTCACATGTCTCCAACTCTCTCTACCTGTGCCGACCAAAGACCGAATATTTGTGGCGTCGGTGGCATAGTGGTTAGGCTCTTGGACTCGCAACTGTAAGGTCGTGGGTTCGAATCCCGTTAGGAGCCCGACGTTGTGTCCTTGGGAAAGGCACTTTACACGAATTTTCCTCACTTCACCCAGGTGGGAATGGGTACCCGGCTATAGACAGCGAAAGATCTTGTCAGTTTGTTAATGTTTGAGCGCTTAATCAGCTGCTTGCACTGTATGTTTCCCGGGAAGCTGAGATTGTTTTGGAGTGTTCTATGGTCTGCTGGGGTAATAATATAGTGTAAAGCGCATAGAGCCTGCTGTTGAGAGGGGATATATGCGCTATACAAATGCTATCTATTATTATCATTATTATTATTATTACTTAGTGCTTAGACTCTTTTATTTTATTTTTAAATGTATGTGTTTTTACACCCCCATCAACTCAATTTAGACCATTTAGGAGAGCTTGTCTCCTGAGCTGAGAGGGATGCGTCGTGTCCGAATGTGTCTGTGTCCGAGAGTTTGTTTGTTGCCGTGTAAGAGTCTGTGATATTATGTGTGTATGTTTGGGGGCTCCAGTGGCTAAGTGAGTAGTGAGTTTTGACTCAAGAAATGTCAAGCAAGTGTCGGTGACACGGGGATCAGATGGGTGGTCACTGGAGTGTGTCCTTGAGCAAGACACGACGACCCTAGCTTAAATTACAGGGCGCTGCACAGTGGCGACCGACAGCGGCATTGTTAGTAAACTGTTCTGTATTTGTGTAATAGTGTGTATTTATGTATGTATTTATGCATGTATGTATTTACGTATGAACGCATTTATAATTATGTATCTATGTATGTATGTTTGCCATTGTAAAACAAAGTGCCCTTCTGGGACAAATAAAAGTGTAATTTATTTATTTATTATTATTATATTATTATGTGTGCAAATGCGTTTATGTGTTTGTTTTGCGTTAGATGCATGCTCGCCCGCCTAAGTTTATTGTGTGTGTACGTGCACATGCATAAATACACAAACCAGGTCAAATTCGATGACGCTTCGAGAACTCCAAGCTTTGGACAACACCCGTAATGGGGCTGACATGTCATCCACTACCGTGAGCAGAGTCTAAGTCCTAGGTATTCTGTCTTTGATCGGCACAGGTAGAGAGAGAGAGTTGGAGACAAGGGTGACAGGCCCAGTCTCACGGCAGATCACACGGGGAGCTCAGTGAGATATCATTTCCTTGTTGTTGTCCTGTCAAGTCTCATCATTTTCACCTGCTCACGGTAGCGGATGACATGTCAGGCCCATTACGGGTGTTGTCCAAAGCTGAAAGTTCTCGAAGCGTCATCGAATTTGACCTGGTTTGCGTGCTTTTGTTTTGTTGTTGTAGGTGGTGGGTGTGATTCTGGTTTGTAATAATACATGCGTGCTTTTTCAACTCTACACACACAGGCACAAATGTGCTCGCACACACACACTCAAGCGCACACACACACACACACACACACACACACACACACACACACACACACACATAAACACACACACACACACACACACACACAAACATGCATGCACACATACACGTGCATGTACACACACACGCACAAACTTGGGCTGGCAAGCATGCATCAAAAATGAAACAAACACATAAACGCATGTGCACACATACACATACACATACACACGAGACATCACAGACTCTTACACGGCCACAAACAAACCCTCGGATACAGACACATTCGAACACGACGCACATACACAGACACACACAAACACACCCATTGCATACAGACGCACACGTGCACTCATTCACACACACACACACACACACACACACACACACACACACACACACACACACACACACACACACACACACACACACACACACACACACACAAACATCTCAAATTAACTCTTTCAATTTTTTTTCAGCGAAACCTCGATACACTCTCGCTAGAAATAGAAAATTAAAAATAAATCATTGAGAAAGAAAAGACGAATGCACTCCTTGGAACATGTCCCTTCAAGCCCCCCCCCCCTCCCCAGCCATCACTACAGTTACCTAGAAATTATTTACAGATAGCAAGCTTACAACTTATATCAGTGTCCTATACAGCAGTTGAGAGATTAATAGTTAGTATACTACTTCAATACAGTTTCTCCCTTAACTTTGGCAGTATGTAGCCTAAGATTGAAAAGGTGAGTGCCGTCAATGAAAGCCAACTTGTTTACACAATAAAAGAGACACATCATTATTATTACATGTACATGTATATTATTATCCTTTTACAACTGACATGAAATGTTTAGATTACATATATGCAAAAATAAACAAACAAACAAAACAAAACAAAACACAACAAAACATACTAAACAACCCACATGACGTAATCATTCCGGTATCTACTACTCTGTAAATTTGTTCCCGCATCCGACCCGGACATTGGGGATTGCCCTGTTAGTGAGACAACTTCCGGGGCCTTCAGCTTATTGTGCTAGGGTGGCCGGTTCCTTTCAAAGCCGCCTTTACTTCCCCAACTCGAAGTCAGGTACCCATTACTGCTGGGTGCGCAGGAGGGGGCGAAAAAAATCCGTGTCCGAACCGAGGCTCGAACCCGGACTTTCTTCTTCGGAGACGAGCGCACCAACTACTCCGCCACCGCACCCTCTACTACTCTGTAACATAGCAAAAATGTTTCGTTGAGGTTGTCAGATATCATTTCGCGGAATCGTGAAAAGGCTGGGTAAACTGTCAGCAAAGAACGTGGTGAACACTATGACATATTACTTGTGCACTACTTTTACTCTTTGTTCGTCTCAGCTGGTGTTTCTGTCGTCCAACCCACGTCACGAATCATTAAGGGCCTATTATACGTTCAGCTAAAACTGACATATTATGTCCGTCCTCTTTGTGATAAGAAAATAATGCTCGATGCAATCTTGGTTAAAAAAACCCACCTTCTTTCTTCTGATTTTCAAAATCCAGCAAGAAAAAAAAATCTTTCGCCAGTCATTTTGTAATGTTAATTCCGATACTGTGGTTCCCAACGTAAAAGTAGAGGCCCATTGTCTGCTCAGTGGGTAGCCTAATATACACTTGTACATTTCATCAATTAACCCCCCCCCCCTTCCACCCCCCACTTATCCTATTCTTTCTGCTTTCTTAACACTCCCCCTCCGCCCCCACTCCCGAACTTTTTTTTCACTTTTCCCGTTTTTCTCTGCTCTTTTAACTCATTACGCCACCCCTCCCCCACCTTTCTTTCTCCACCTACCCCATTTTTTGTACTCTTGTAATACCTGTCCTCTCCTCTTTCCCCCCTCTCAACACCGTCTTTGCGGTCTTTACATGGGTGGCTGGCGGGTGTTCTGAAGTGGTTTTATCCCTTCTCCTACTTCTATTCAAGATCTGTCGTTCTTATCTCTCCTCCATTCTTTCTTCGTGTGTTACGCATCTAATCCTCGATATTTAAACGGCAAATTTGTGTTAAAAAAGCTGCATAACTGTTACCCCAAACCAACACCGTCTTTTCCTCCTTCTTACCCCCCTCCCCCCTCCCCCTCCCCCCTCCCCCTCCCCCCTCCCCCTCCCCCCTCCCCCTCCCCACTTACCCCAGTTTTTCTGTTCTCCCAATATCCCCCCTTCCCCCTTTTTATCCCCCCTTTTTTAAAACTGTCGACCAAAGGCCCTAATTGGTGCTGTTGAAATGTCAAGAGGAAAAAAGAAAAAAAAAAGACCCAGAAAAAAGAGCAACTGCAGAAACTAGGACTATAATGACATGGGAAAAGACCTTATGGCCTTTGTGCCGTAGACAACCAGTCGCTTATAGTGCTGGGCGGCTAAGTTCCCGATTATTCAAAGCCAGGGACCGTAAGAATCGACTACAAACCCAATTACATGCACTTACTTTCTAATGATGTGATCTCTTCCGATGGTTACCTGGTTGGCTCCAAACATCTCCAGGATTTAGGATAACGTAGATTTCGGAACAGTACGAAGTAGCAACTTTTATTTTTGAAAATAAGTCCTAAAAAAAAGAAGCTTTTATTGATTAAAGTAAGTGGTAACCGATGGTTTACGTAAAAAGGAGTCGGAACCTCTCTTCCGTAGCATTAATCGTGGGAATCGGTTCCAGAATCGATTCTTCGCCCAGCTCTAGCGCCGCTTACCTGTCACAGCCTGCTTTCACACTGACTGAGTCGACGATGTGAGAGGCGAGAGAAAGTCTCCCCGGCCCACACTGCTGTCCGTACAGGGCAGTTACGTCATGTACTACGTCATAAATATTTTATTCTCAGGTAAAGTAGCCCCTGTTAAAGAGTGTTTAGTTACGATTGGTTTGGGTGTGGAGTTTCTTCGTTTCTGTTTTTTCTGTGTTTGTTGTTGTTGTTGTTGTTGTTTTCGTTTGTTTGATTTATTTTACTTCATTTTTATTATTATTATTATTATTATTATTATTATTATTATTATTATTATTATTATTATTATTATTATTATTATTATTATTATTATTATTATTATCATTTTTTTTATTATTAGATCTATCATTATTATTATTACTTTCGTATTTGTGTGTGTGTGTGTGTGTGTGTGTGTGTGTGTGTGTGTGTGTGTGTGTATGTGTGGGTGGGGGGGGGGGGGTGGTGGTTGCTGAATGCTTTGGGGGTTGTCTTTAAAAGAATAGTTATTTTTGACGTTGGCTCAAAGCTCACTGACAAAAAGATAGTAAGATATTATTTTATTCTTGTAAGAGGTAGTCATAATGAAGACATTTTGAGGCTGTAAATTTGGCAAATTTGTGCCGAAATGTTTAGAGGCGGAAACCAGTAAAAGTGGGTGGATGGAGCAATGTGGCGTATCGCCTACGTAGGCCTACCGTTTGATAGGGGGGCCATTTAAAAGGGGGAAATAAAAAAAAAGAGAAAATCCATGAAGCAGAAAAGTGGTTTTTATAAAAGACTACTTTGGGTCAAACGGAATGATTAAAGAACTAATGAAAGTGTCCTGGAAAGACAGAGTAAATTTTATAAATTTATAAAAAGCAAAATGGTATTTAAATACCTTGGTCAGGCAGACAGAAACACGAAAACATGCTTGGTGACAACTTAACTCTGCTACCGGGCAAAATAGAAGCAAAGACAAATGAGGGAAGACATCCGACATAATACATTGAAAACGTTATGACCGAAAGTGGTCAACAGCTTCAAGAAACTATACTATATCAAATCAGAGACCGGGGAAAACGAAGGCCTGTTGTGGCAAGGAGTGGCGCACCGAGAGACGAACATGGCCGAGGTGACAGGTGACAGGTACATTTTTGTTGGGTTCGTTTTTAGTAGAGGTTTTACGGCGCTCGCAACAGCATAATGTTATATGAGCGCCAGAAGATTGGAGGTTTTACAAGAGAGTAACAAACGTAAAAAAAGAAGAAGTGGAGATAAGGACGATAGATGTTTGATAGGAAAGAAGAAGCAAACCACATCAGAGCACCCGCCAACCACCCACCAGGTAAATTTAACGCTTCCCCGGCGACAGTTCAGAATAGAATATTGCCCTTGGGATTCTGAAATCAGCCATTTTTACGAAAGCATCAACCCAGTGAAGTTGAGTTTGAAAAAAAACCAAAAAAACTTTACCCCCCCCCCTTCCTATATTTCCACTTAAAACGCGCATCCATCTATTTTCTGTTCCTAAACGACAAGGATCTAGTGCCTACCCGATGTGGTGGGTGGTAAGCTGTTGCTCTGGTGTGGTATACTCCTTAATTTCTATCAAACTTCTATCGTCCGTATCTCTCCTGTTCTTTTATTTGTATGTTATTCTCTAAGACTAAAAGCATATTATCTAATCTTCAGAACTTATTTGACCTAATTTGTTCTTTAAGGTCGCAAGTCAAATCGGTCGTATCATGCCACAATTAACAAAGAGAGTAATATCGCCTCAGCAACAAGTGATGAAATATTAAGTGCTTGCGTGTAATTAAAGGATTCCCCGCCACTTTTTCCCGCTTACTAATAAATTAAACTTTCGATCCAAGAGCAATGGTTTAGTTTTGCTTTAGTAAATGTTTTTCGGCGCTTGCAACACAATCAGATCATATTATAAGTGCGTGTGCCGAAGATTAGATGTTACTGAGCTGTAACATACAAACATAAGAAGAAAATGAGATGATGACAATATATGTTTGATAGGAAAGAAGGAGAAAACCACACGAGAGCATCCGCCAACTGCTCTCGGGGGGAGTGGGATAGGACACTTTATGTTCCTCAAGGATTAGCACAAGAAAAAGTTCGAGATCCTTAGTGAAAATCGATCGCGTTAAAGCATACAAATAAAACGCTTGTTTTGTATTAACATTGAAGGGTAGCGTGTTGTTTAAAAGGGGCGTGGCAGTGGCAGTGGCAGCAATCTATGAGTCATGTGCACCAAATAACTCTCCAAGTCAGTTGTAACTCCAAGCGCTATTCGCTACAACTGCGAACTGAAGTCAGAATTAGGGAAAGGGACAAACGGATTTAAAAGAACAACGGGTGGCTTCATATGTTTTTAACCGCTGTATTTAATAACAAAGCTCTACCTATAGTCTATGCAAATACAGAACCCCCCCCCCCCAAAAAAAGAAGAAAAACAAAGAAAAGGAAACCCAGCTCATAAGTTGGAACAGGCAGATCTCCTAAACAATTATTTTTTAGTCCTGTGCAGTCGAACCTGCTCTAATGCTCACCTGTCCAAAACAATCACCTGTACAAACAACCACTCCTCAACCTCCTGATTTTTATATCATATTGTCGCTGTCCCAAGACACCGACCTGTATAAGACAACCACGTTCTCCTTGACAATAGAAGGCCGTCTTGGGCAGTTTCTATTGTAGCGACCGAGATTGAGACAGTGCTCCAACGAGAGAGCATACAGAACTCTACCACACAAACATAAAAATAATGCAGTCAACATTGTCAGATATTGCAAAAAACAAACTGGTGGATTATGATTATTTATTAGTAAAACACAAACAAATGGGTGAAAGGGCAAAGATCAGGGAAACGTAGCTTTTTTGAGAGCATCCGAGCAAGGGAATGAATGGAAAACCATGATCGCCGATTTCTGCCGCAGATCTGGCACTGGATGATGATGATTTGTAAAATATCTACAGAGAAAATCATTTGGAAAACCCGAAAAGGCGGGTAGCGGGGAAACACTACGATAATAATTGTGAGGCAGCGTGGTGAAATCAGGCTCTCGTCAAAATAATCAAAGAGAAGAAACTTGCATTTTTCCGCAGGTTTGTGAATTTTTATCAAATTTTTGTTTTTTTGGCTCAACATCTTTCATGCCCTTTAAAGAACTCACTTTCGTTTGGATTTCTCTGAAAAACGTTGATTAAAGGCACAAAAACGTAAACTTTCTGTTACCACAGGCTCTTAAGCTAAGGAAATAACTAATCTTTGGCGGCAATTTTCTCACTAATTTTACCTCTGAAAACAGTTGACCCCCACCTCCTTCAATTGCAAATATCTCGACTTGTATTCAAGATAATGGATGATTTATTCATCCAAATAAAGACAGGTGAACAAGTTTTAGGATGATACCAATAACTCTACATGCCCAAAAATTGACGCGAGCGTGGATTCCACCTCGCTGCCTCACAATTATACAACATTTTTGAGAGCACTCAAGCAGAGAAATGAATGGAGAACCACGATCTCCGATGTCTCTTTCAAAGCCGGCACTTTATGATGAAGATCTGAAGTCCCTGTGCACTTTGTCCCTCTCTTCCACCTCTGTGACCTGTACCAGACGACTTTAGGATACCATTATTGTTTTCCTGGAGCCAAAGATCCCTGTTTATCCTCCCGTTAGTCTTTGCTGTCATCCTCTGAAACAGTTAAGGTTTATCTTACTTTCTGGCCATGAATGCAACTCCGGAGGTCGGCCACAAGTCCTTTTTGTCTGAGCTTGGTTTTTTTTGGGTGTTTTTTTTCTTTCCCCCCCTATTTTATGCTGACGAAAGAAATGTTATGCAAACACGCGCGTGACTGGAGGGTGCAACTAGTATGCCTTTTATACCTCTTTTTTTCCTCTGTCGTTTCTGACAAAAGGCCAGCCCCCCCCCTCCCGTACTTTTATATTAAGAACATCGGATCTGTGTGCTGCTCTTTACTCATCATACTACACTGAAATGAGACTATAATACTCAGTGTAGGCCTGAGGATATTTGAGGATAAGTTGCGACACGAATGTTTGACCACACTATAGTTGAATTCAGTGGTATTGCGCCAAAAACATTAAGGAAACTTTTGTCTCATCCACGAAGAAAAATCTGGCTGGCCCACAAATAAAAAATTGATGTATCCGATTTTGCAGTGTGCACTGGCTTTTAAGAATTAAGAACATTATTTTTGCGGACAAACGAAAAACTACCTTTTTGAAGTACTGTTATTTCATGAAACCATGTCCTCTTTAGCAGTCCAGGGTGGTTGGGGGTTGTTTGCGGCTTTTGATAATAATGATAGCACTTTACAATCTATGCAAAGACTAAAGCAGACCTGACAGCACTCCGAAACAATCTCAACAACCAGGGAAGCATACTGTGCCTTTCCCACCCAAGGAGACAAGGTCGGGCCTGAGCCTCGAACCCCCGAAACTTCAACCTCACGATTACGGTTCTGATAGCCTATCCACGTCCTACCTATTTAACGTTTATTGCATCAACACATCTAAGGATGATATATGAAGACTACAAGGAAATACAATGAGAGATGTCCAAAACTAAAGTCCTCTTCAAATACCCACTTTACAAGATAATGGTGACATAAACAAATATGACGAAACCTATCTAAAGTAACGACTAAGTGAGTATTTCACCAGAAGAACACACATACTTTGTAGAATTTTACAAAAAATGAAAGAAATAGCAGGCCTACGGTTCTAAATTTTCAGTTAGCAGAAAAATGTGACATAAAAACCTAAAGTCTTCACATGTATTGGGACTGATTTTAAAATTATACTGTGGTCTCGGTTTGCCAAACTTTATAACATTTTTAAAATGTAGTTTTTCAATGCTCTCATCGGCACAGTTTAGGTTATTTAGGAGGTGGGCTTCTGAACTTCCTATCAGGACCAACCTGGACTAAGACGGATAAATCCTAACAGTAAAACCGAGATACTTGATGATGAATTTCACCCCATTCGGGAAACGAACTCGGGTCTTCTGCGTGTGACAACAGAGCTCCTAACCGCGACACTGCAGGCGCCAGTCGGTTGTGCGTGAGCATAAATTGCTAGGGTGTCAACGTTCACAAACGTGTGCGTGCGAATGTTTGCGTGCTCGTGCGACATACAAAATCTATTTCTAGATCTAAATATTTAAAAATGAATTATGATGTAAACCCCAGTTGTCTAACTCAAGGCCCGCGGACAGCATCCTGCCCGGCGAAAAGAATTTCAGGTTGTTCATTCAGAGAATCTTTCATAACACAGAACATTACTCCAAACATAAATGAACTTGTTAGCAAGGGGGCAAAAAGCCCAATATCCAGCTCTGGCACACTGGCTTTATCACGAAGACTGGTATGCCTTGATTTGTTACTAGATCTATAAATTTTAACTTTTATCTTCTTTAAGTCGTACCATGAGTTTTAAAAAGGATTGGTTTTCCACTAATAAATGTTTATCCGTTTCGGCCCACAAACTTTAGCGTAATAAACGCCTGCCCCCCCCCCTCCCCCCCGATTGTTAAGTTTGACAGCTTTGGTATAAACGAACGAACATATTATGCGAGTGTGAAGCATCGTGGTGGAATCAGGCGCTCGTCAAAATAATGAAGCCAAAAAATCGACATTTTTCCGCCCTTTTGGCAATTTTCATCGATTTTGTTGTTTTGTTTTGAAATCAGAACCCTTTATGTCCACTTTAATCTCATTCCGGGATGGTCCTTTTTAAAACTGAAAGACGTTGCTCAAAGGCACCAAAAAAATGTAAGTGTATGGTTCCCAAAGAGACTACTGGTACTTTATTTGGAAGTTGCTAATCTTTGGTGGCCACTTATTCGCTACTTGTGCCTCTAACATCCAGCGACCCCCACCTCCATCGATTGCAAATATCCTTGACTCTAATTCAAGATAGCTGGGTATTTTCTTTATGGTAACATTCAAATGAACAGGCTTTAACGTGCCTCCATATTATATCCCCCCCCCCCAAAAAAAATGACTAGCCTGATTTCGCCACGACGTGACACAAATAGACGTGATAATGCAAATATGTGTCCTTGGCAGTAATTGCTACCTCTTTGCGCTAAGTTGACTAAGCCCGGATGTAGCCGCGAAATCCCCAACTATGCATCACTTGGAGCTCGGGTGACCTTGGGTAACAAGACCCAGGGCGTGTTGTCACGGTCAGTCTGAACTGACCGCAATAAGGCCAAAGCTTGCCAATGTCAGAATCTGGTGCAGGGTGGATACATTTTGTACATTCGTACCTGATCTAACGGTCACCTGTCCAAGACAGTCATTTGAGCAAATGACCATTCCCCCCTCGCCCCCCCCTCCCCCACCTGGCGATCTTTAAACCCCTTCAATGCCCGGCCCGAGACTGTCTTGAGCTCTTTGGTAGGATTGTGGAGCAGTTAAGGGTTAAATATACATGATGTATTTATCATAATGACACTAGCCAAGATGTCAAACTTAAAAACAACTATTTATCTTCTCGACAACAGGTGACCGTCTTTGACAATTTCGGCTGTATTTATAGATGTTAGACTATCCATCATCTTGTTCTAGCAAGTACTGTTCTGAAGTTCGGACTAGGATACCTAGTTGGGAGAAAAAAATGTGTGTGGGGTGGGGGTGGGGGTGAGTGAGAGATTATTATAAGGAGGTGAGGATTAAGAAGGTGAGAAAAGTCTTTTGTCAAGCTTTGGAATGTCTAGTATATGTGTCCATAGAATAGAGAGAGAGAGAGA